>NC_072453.1:18296418-18563918 GCF_027596085.1 Anoplopoma fimbria
ATTACTGCAACTACTGCCTCTATTTAAGTCACTAAAGATATCTAGAAAGTATTTAGCTCATACCTTCTCCAGGAGGACAACACAATTAATCTAATGGTGTCATTTTTACAACAATTCCAGATGAAAGTCTACAAAGTGAAATACCTTCTTATTTAGACAAAACAATAATCCTGTGCAGGAATATCAGGCTTCTGTATGAAAATGATGTGTGTAATGACCATTTGAAATACTTCTTTTGCTTTGAGCAGATATGTGAATTCAAATTGCAGAATATCTTTTTTAGATTGTAGGGCAATATTTGATGTGTTTATTGGAGATGACAGAAAAGGAGGTGAGCGAACTGGGGAATAAAAATGCAACAAAGTTCCCTCGTCAGACTTGAACCAGGGATGTTGCTGTTTATGGTTTGTTGGCGTATTCAGTCACATTCATTACCTTTTTTGTGAAAAGTTTAACCTCCTCAGACACAATCTCAGAAGTTTGGAGGTGAATACTTCTAACACTTGAGCCAATCGGTCTTCCAGCAGACATGTCTCATTCTTGTACTGTAGGTAAAAAAGTTGGCAACCAGTGGTTTTGGAGATATGAGCAAATATTTGAAATGCTTATTAAATAATCAAATAGTAAAGTAATAACTACTGAGAAATGTTCTTCTTTACCAAATTTCACAAATGTGTGTTATGAAGTTTTTAAAGATATCCTGTTCATAAATGGGATTTACAAATAGGACCAAAAACACAACCTCCTCGACAGGATTAATATTAATAATCCTCGTCTGGACCTTTATAGATGCAAACATTGTAAAAACATCTCCGTCCTCTCCAAACTGACTCCTCTTAAAGCTCTGCCCTCGAAACACACTTCGGTGGCCTAGCTTTCTCTCCGACGCCCTGCAACAGTTTGTTTCGGTTTCTACTTTCCTGATACAAAGCACTCTGAGAGCTGTTTTTGTCGGAGAAAAGTGCACCACAAACGCCATCTATTATTGATATGGTCTGATATTGAGGACAGCTGTGTGAGGCTGGGCCGGGGTGTTTGTTCTAGTCCGGTCTGGGTTTGTTGTGCAGCACTTTGGTTCCTGACAAGTCGACAACGGGCTCCACTGGTTCTGTTTTATGGGTCAGTTGGCAGAACACGGTGCCAATTTCTAGGAGAAATGTTGTTTATAGAGATTTGTTTCAGTCTGAGAGAAGTAAATGCACATAAATATACATGTGTGCATGGTCTTGTTTCAGGAAAAGCATCTATGTGTATATTTTTATCAGCGAAATAAAGAACTAACATGTTTCTATGTGTGTGTGTGTGTGTGTTTGCAGAGTATCTTTGCCCAGTTCCAGTTCAGCAGTGAGCGTGTGCTGCCATCAGATGCACTGCGGAGCGCTCTGGCCAAGACTTTCCAAGACGAACAACGCTTTCAGCTGGGTATCATGGACGACGCCGCTGAGTGCTTCGTGAGTCTGAGACAACACACACACAAACACACACGCACACGCACACACACAAACACACACACACACACACGCACAGGCATATACAGGAGATGTGAGGGGATGCCTCAAGGCTTATCTGAGTGAGTGTGAGGAACCCCCATCTTCACTGCGGTCAGAAGTCTTCAGGAGACAGAGCAGGTCCAGTTCAGCGGCCTGCAAAGCGTGTTATGTTCACGTTTGTGTTTGACTATGTGTGTTTGTTCGGCCACCATTTATGTTTGTTGGTTTATTACACAGTTTTATGGTTTGAGGTGTTCCTTGTTATTTTGTCCACCCCTTGAACCTTTGGGCTGATGAAGAGCACAGGCCTTATTTTGAAGCTACTACGAGGAACTTTCATTCATGATTTTACGGCCTACCGATCTCAGCACACTAGCTAATTAGTTTTTTAGGATGATTTACATAAAGTTAAATTGAATTAAAGCTGTGAAGAATAGAAAATTATAACTGACTAAAGAGCCTGTTCCAGCTTTGGCCCACAGCTAAACTGTTTTGATTGACTCGTACTTACATTTGCTTGGATGTGGGGATTTTCACCGGACAATTAATCGATCAATCAACGAAATAATCGGCTGATTTATCTATAATTAATGAAATTGTTTGTTGCATCCCAAGGTTTAACATTTTAGTCCGCTGAAACTATTCAGTGATATCATCATTTCCACCCTATGTATGACATTACATTTACAAGAATTAACAGCATACTGCTTTTGATTTCTAGTGGCTTTTTCTTGAAATACTGTTGATTGTTCTACAACAGTTTTTTTAACATTTGAAGATAGAATATCTTTAAATTATCTAAGTTTCACGTTAAGCAGACACTAATACCATCTCGTCGCACTCACAACTCTAGAGTCTTATTTTTATTCAACAGTGAATGCTATTTTTTTTTTAATATAGCATGTCTTTTTGAAATATTCCTCTCATTTATAGAAAGGGGAAAATCAAGAAAATAAAATGCCGTTAGTCACAGTTCTATTTTTGTATTATTTCTTTGCACTTCCTCATCGTCTTCCTCTCTTCAGCCCTTCCGTTTGCTTTCTCTTACCACTTTCTCTGCCTTCTTTCTTTACACCTTAAAGACCTCCACTGTGTGTGTGTGTGTGTGTGTGTGTGTGTGTGTGTGTGTGTGTGTGTGTGTGTGTGTGTGTGTGTGTGTGTGTGTGTGTGTGTGTTTGTGTGTTTTATTTGTGTGCATGGACGGCGCTGTCTGATCGATTGGTAGTAAATGTGTTCAGTCAGGGAATCCGTCTGCTTCTTATGAAATATAGATGCTGCTCCCACGGTCAGATTAACAGGAGCACCAGCAGGGAGGAACGATCAAACACACACACACACACACACACACACACACACACACACACACACTCACTGTACATATGTATACAATATAAACAAACATATATGCCAACTAACCACACACACACGCACACACACACACACACACACATTCATTGATGTCCGTTCTGCTTTATGTGTGCCTCAGGAGAATCTCCTGATGCGTATACACTTCCACATCAGTGCAGAGAGTCGAGAGGACATCTGCACAGCCAAACACTGCATACCACACCAGAAGTTTGCCATGACTCTGTTTGAACAGGTAAGGCATCGATCAGCACCGCCGGTTCACTTTTGGGGCTTTAACATTAAGAAAATAAATACGAAAAGTCTGCACGAATATTTGAAAAATGAAGCTGAGGACGTGTTTGTGTTTGCAGTGTGTGTGTAGCAGCTGTGGCGCCTCGTCGGACCCCTTGCCCTTCATTCAGATGGTCCATTACATCTCCACTACATCCCTCTGGTAAGACCAGACACACACCTACACACATTTTCTCCACACACACACACACTGCAGTAAATCTGGCAGCAGGCTGAGGCTGGGTGGCAGTAAAGGAAGGTACAGCGTGTTCTCTTCTTCCTCGCACGGATCCCTGCTGAACACTGAACTGTGAGCACACACACACACACACACACACACACACACACACACACACACACACACACACACACACACGTTATACACACGCACAAACATGTGTGTGTTCATGCATATGCAAGAGCAGGTGAGCTTGTGCATAATGTCCCTCCCATGTTCATGTAGATGTCAGAGCAGGTAAATCCACACGCAGGAGAAGCGTCCGCCGAGCTGCTGCACAAAACTCCCACACACTCCCAGTCAATGAAATAAGGAAACGGGGGGGGGGAGTAATCAATCAGCTGTTTGATTCAGTAGACCCAGGGGGCGACATAAATCTATAAGTGGAACAGTGGGGTGGAAAGGCGAGCGAGAGGGAAATAAGAGGATATATCACTCCGTATGCCTTTTGGAAATGGAACGCGTGGAGGAAACGGGGCTGAATGGGGGGCAGAAGTACAAATAAACACTCTGAGTCAAGGTGGCTGATGGGAGCAGCGACGCCAGCGGTCCGTGTTTGTGCCTGTTAGCACTGCCGAGCTATTTTTACCCGTAGTGGAGCCTGTTGTTTACAGTCGAGACAGACAAATATGCAAAAGCCAACATGAGTCGAATAATCAGAGGGCGAGCCAAAAGACAAACAAAAATGTCTCATTCAAGCACAATTCAGACAAAACGTGGTTGAGTTCATTTCAGGCTAATGGAAGGGGTGAGAGGACGGGAGAGATTTGGATGTTTTAAAAAACGTTATTCTTAAAGGAATGATTCATTCCACACATAATCCCACACGAGGTATTATGCACACAGGCTCGCACACGTCCTTTTGGTGTTCCCGGATGATAATAATGTATATTTGAGTTTGTCCTTTGGAGGACAATCGTACTTAAAAGGGATAAATGCAGCTCAGTATGAAAGTTATTATGCTGCTTGTAGATAAACTGTATAATAACTTGTGGGTGCTGTTATTGCCCCCTGTAGGGAAATTAACTTTTAGCACGACCACTTTAAGAAGGTCAAAGATCAATCTGCCACACGGGATTCAGAACGAGCCTTTTTTTCGCAGCCTTAATGACTGTTTACTGGAGACTGTATTCTTTATTTTCTTTAATAAAGCAGATGAGGAAACCCCGGCGGGACTGACTCAGAGTCAGTGTAGATGTGTGTGTGAATGGCTGCTGACACACGGTAGAATGAATACATGTTTCAGCCAAAAACAACGGAGGAAACCAAACAATTGCCTGCAAATGACCGAGCACAACCACAAAGCAGAAAAACTCGACATGCTTCAGGAACGGAATCAATGTTTCTGGTGACCACAATACACATTTGGGCTTCACAATAGATGTTTTCTTCAGTTCACTAAAGCTCTTCTCCCTGGGAAGCATGCACATCCACTGCGTTCATCATTCTGTTGTCCTTGTTGTTGTTGTGTGTGTGTTGTGTGTGTGTGATCCGATGCTGCAGTAACCAGGCGGTGAGGATGCTGGAGTGCAGAGAGAAAGCCACACCGGACATGTTTGGAGAACTGCTCCGCAACGCCAGCAACATGGGAGACCTGCGCAACTGCCCTGTGAGAGCACACACACACACACACACACACACACACACACACACACACACACACACACACATTTCAACACACACACACAGTACACTCAGAAACCTCATACTGTTCACTACAGAATAAGAGTTTTTTTTGTATATTTAAAGAAAGGTGGAGAATAACAAATAGTTATAGAAAAAAGCAGGAAGAAAATCCGAGTAGCTTCCTCTCCTCTTGCTCTTATTTCTTGGTGGGTTACATAATAAGCAGCTCATTTGCATTTCCTCCCATTTCTCTAACATAATGATAAAAAAGGGCAAAAAGTAGTTAAAAATAAACAAAAAACGACTCAAATGTATTGTCTGCTGCATTGAAGAGAGATTACAGAGAGAGAGAGAGAGAGAGAGCGAGAGAGGAACATGTATGATGCCTTTGTTGTGCAGGTTTGTGTGTTGTGCTGCCTCATGGGTAAAAGCTGCTGCTGAATAGATCCGGCTCGGCCCCGCTCTCTGCCAAAGTGTCCGCACAAAGAGCCTCCTCAGCGGCCCCTCTCTTCACACAGCAGCACCACCACAACATACACACCGTTAGCTTATTCTAGGCCCCAGCGTTGACGTGTGTGTGTGTGTGTGTGTGTGTGTGTGTGTGTGTGTGTGTGTGTGTGTGTGTGTGTGTGTGTGTGTGTGTGTGTGTGTGTGTGTGTGCAGTGTGCTGTTTATCTTCCATCACCTGCAGCACTGATCTTTTGTTAATACCACATCGGGCTTTGCTCAAACAAAGTGATGGTATTTGGACGGAGCGAGGCTGCTGGAGGAAACTGTAGGTGCCAGACTGAAGACAGGAGAGGATGTTGACAGAGGAAACTAAAGCGAAGTCCGGAATAGTCCGTTTTTGGTTATTAGAAATATGCTGAAATAAATTGAATTAATTGAATATATAGCTGCTAAAGTGGAAGAAGTTTTCAAACATTTTCCCACGTTAAAAGTAGCATTATAAAAAAATCAAAAATGTTACTCAAAGGCCAGGAAGCCTCTGATCCCAATCATCTTAGTATAAGTATATTAAAATTAGATTAATTTTCATCATTTCACATGCAGGATTTATGTATTTTATGTCTGTGTTCTTCTCTCTGGTTTGAAGTTACGTTTCAGTAACATAGGATTAGAATCTGAATGAATCTGAAGATAAACCTAACCGTTGGTGGATTTCTTGCCTTAACCTAAGCCCAACCATGATGTTTTCTTAACTTAACTAAGTGGTTTTGTTGCCTAAACTTAAATCGTCACAAAGAAAGTTGTTCCGAGTGACGTGAAAAAAACCTGCCAATAGATTTTAATTCGTCACTATTTCATTAATGCTGTGAGACTGTGTTGCTCATTAACTGCTTTTGTTTCTCGCCCCATGTTGGCAGTTTACCAGATGTCATGTTATCATGACTCATGGAAATGATGATGACGTAACACCAGAGTTGTAATACACAGGGATTAACTTTGAAGTACAGTGAACGTGTAGATGTATGGCGGATTGTACTTTTCACCATCTGCCTCCTCAGCTGTCATGTCACTGATAAAAGCGGGTTTGTCTCTTTGTTTCGGAGCCGTATCGAGTCCAAGAGGAAGCACAAGCACAGACATTCCCCTGAAGTTGTTTCATTTTGCTCTGAAGAATGCCACGATCAGCATTCTGCAAAAACCCTCAGTATCCTTTGACCAGCAGCACTGTTATATAACCCGCTCTGTCCTGGAAAGGTCTGCATAGCCACAGCAACAACACAAAGAAATGAAATCCTTGCACATAACATTGAGAGATGAGAGTGCACCGATCAATGTTGCATTATGAAGCAGAGCAGATCTGTTTGTACGTGTGAGGAACGATGCTGTCAGCGGCTGTTTCCCAGCAGCGAGGCGGCACAGAGAGCGATCCGGGGCGGTGTGTCCCGTCGACGTGTCCTAAACTGACACGCCGCCCGTGCGTCTCAGCGATGTGCACGTTTGGCTGCTGCGTCCTCGCGCTTCTGTTTGTGTCCCTTCCTGAGAATTTAGAAACAGAACCCTGGCAAAATACCTTCCTGCCTTCTCTGGTGCCAGCGCGAGACGGCACGCCGCCCACAAAGGGAGAGCTCTGTGTGTGTGTGTGTGTGTGTGTGTGTTTGCATATGTGTGTGTGTGAGTGTGTGTTTGGCAAAGTGTCTGGTTGCCAGGGTGTTCTCAGGCTGTTTCCGAGCCCGCTCTGCCAGCGCTGCGTGCATGCTCAAGTGTGTGCATGTGTGCGCACGCTTTTGAGAGTGTGTGTTTGTGTGTGTTTGTGTGTGTGTGTGTGTGTGTGTGTGTGTGTGTGTGTGTGTGTGTGTGTGCCAGCTCTGCGGTGGGTCATGACTCAAAGGAAGGATTCAGAACAGGCGGTTCTGAACTCAACAGAAGGCCCAAGAGACAAATACAACTGAGCACAGCGCTTCTTCCTCTGTCGTTCTCTCTTACTCTCTCTTCATCTCTTTTATCTCCTCCTCTCGTTCTCCTACTGTTCACGTTATCCCTGTGTGTATCTGCGTGCCCGTGGATTCGTCGCTGCCAAATAAAGGGATGGTTTTAGCAATGATAACGCAGGATGAGTGAACCTGTTTAATCACACGCTCTCTTTTTCTCTTTACCTCTCCCTCCCTCCCAGAGTAACTGTGGGGAGGTGTTGCGTATCCGCCGGGTGCTGATGAACTCACCGGAGATCGTGTCCATCGGGCTGGTGTGGGACTCCGACCACTCTGACCTGGCGGAGGACGTCATACACAGCCTGGGGACCTGCCTGCGTCTGGGAGATGTAAGGGGATCACACACACATTACACACACACACATCACACACACACACATTACACACACACACATCACACACACACACATCACACACGCACACATTACACACACACATTATACGCTCATTACTACAAATGAACATATGTTATGTGCGCCTATGTGAGCAGCCGAGCACGTGCGCCCATATAAACACAGACACAAGACTCTAAATGTCTTAAACAGGCCCTATTATGCTATTCCAGTTCCAACATGTTTACATGCGTTAATGCCAATGGAGTTACCCTCCCCCTCTGAAGCTACTGAGCTCCTGAAACGGCTCCATTGAATTCTCTCCTTCACTTCCGTAACTTTATGAGGTCACAATGTAACTTTAGGAGGTCATAATGTAACTTTATGAGGTCACAATGTTACAGAAGTGACGTAAAACTCCTTCCGGCTAGTTTGGCCCTCAAACAACAAAAGAGAGAGACGGAGATGAAGCTCCTGAGGATGAGTTTTTTGAAATGTGAAACGTTGACCAATCACAACAGAGCGGGCTAGCTGACCAATCAGAGCAGACTACAACAAAGTGTTTCAGAGAGAGGGGGAGAAGAGGTGCTGCAGGACAGAATGATGAGAAAAACCTGGCGGATTATGAGCATTAACGCATGTAAACATGTTGTAACTGGAACTTAAGATAAAAATATGCACCCGGAAAAAAGCATAATAGGGCCTGTTTAAAAAAACTGAAATATGAAATAACAAAACCAGAAAGACACATATGTAAAAACACATGTGCAACATTCAAATACTCTCTTAATGACAAACACAAATACAGGATACAAACGTGTGCATGCTGTGGAGCCCAGTAAACTCAACCAATCCCGTTCCAGCTCACTCTAAAAAAACAAAACAAATAGTAACGCACACGACCACCTGACTCCCGTCGTTCTCACATAGCGGCTGCTTTCACGCCTCACACCTGTCCGAGTATTGTTGATGTGTTTTCATGCCACTGTAACATCTCCAGCCGCATTCTGAAGTGATATCTATGAATAATGGATCAGTGAATATGACTATGTGTTACAGGGAGTCGAGCTCTTTCCTCTATCCTCTGTCTCCGCCTGCTGCTGTCTCCCTCCTTTTCATCCCGCTCTTGTGAGATGAAGCTCGTTGTCAGATGAGAATCGGAGGCTCAATCTATCGCATTCTCTGCTTTTGTTTAGTCGTTTAAATCAGACAAAGTGACTCCATCTGCCTCCTGAATCCCTCCTCCTCTCCCACTGCTTCCACTTTCTCTCTTTGTCTGTCCTCTGCATCTGCTTTCTCTCCTCCTGCTACCCCCGTTACTCTTTTATGATCTTTCTCTGCTTAGATTAAATCATTTTAGTGCTGAAACAATTTAGAGATGACATCATGCCATTCATCATGCAGAAATGCTGGAAACGTGCTGGTTCCAACTGATCAGAAATGAGGATTTGCTTTTGTTTTGTATTGTTGGAAATTGAGTTTTTGTATTGTTGGTCGAACGAAAAAAAGCAATTTGAAGACATACATTTTATTTTCTGCTATTTGTAGACAAAAGAAGAAATGACTAAAACAAGTTATCAACTAGAAACGTGTTCGCAGTAGAGTGCAGGTCTCTTCCAGGTGTGTGTCTGCACCGACCACTGCTGTGATGTTTGATTGGATGAATGCAGATACCAACCCTCTAGACCGCAAGTGTATCAGGCACATTTTTCACGCAACAGATTCTCTCTAATATTAATCTATGCAGCTGTCTGCACCGGCTCCATGCAGCTATACTGCAGTTCACTGTGTGTTAGCCCCGTTAGCTGTTAGCTCTGTCAGCCAAACACACTACAAGACTCCCACTGGCCGCTAACAGCTAACTAGCTCTCCTCCCACCAACATAGGAAAACAGGCTCGGTTGTGGTCGATGCATGATTCAGTTTGTCATTTGCCAAGCGATAGTTATATACATGCTTATGTTCAAACTAAGGCTTTCATATCAGATTGTTGTAGCCAAAATAATTCATGGAAACTATATTATGCAAAATCAAAGCAAAACAATAACAATGCTTTCTGTCAACTTCATCTAAATTAGTTTATTGTGCTTTGTGTCACCTATATTGGTAAATGAATTCTAATCAAAATACAAGTGTAGGGAGGTGGAGAGAGAGTCTGTGTATCATTAACATGATATCAATATTTCATTTTTAAATATCTCGAATACCACTAAATCGAGACACCCGTAGTCCAAACAGAATCATCTGTTAATCATAAAATATATAAAACAGCCAATAAAATGTGTTTTTCAAAAAGTGTGAGTCAGTTAATGAGAGCATTCATTTGCAAATGAGAACAAAAATAATTAGGCCGACGGGTCCAACAGTGTGCAGGAAAGGCCCTGGACAGCCATCACGTTCTTAATCAACACCCTCAGTACAGTTATTGCATTGATCTGTGTATGAAACATGTGCAAACAGCAGTGGTGTTACTGTGAGATCTGCAGTATGTGTGTATCTCTGTACAGTATGTGCAGCACAGTGAGGACAGTGTGTGAAGGATTACTGCATGCAGCATACTGTATAGGTGACCAAAAATGTGCTTGTATTCACATTAACTCCCCCCTATCTCTATCTCCCTCCCCTTACCTCTCTTCCCTGCATCCCTCCCTCCCTCCCTGTCTCCTCTCCCTCCTCTCTCTCTCTCTCTCTCTCTCTCTCTCTCTCTCTCTCCTTGTAGTTGTTCTACCGTGTGACAGAGGAGAGGGCTCGCCAGGCGGAGCTCTACTTGGTGGGCATGGTGTGCTACTACGGCAAGCACTACTCCACCTTCTTCTTCCAGACCAAGATACGCAAGTGGATGTACTTCGACGACGCCCACGTCAAAGAGGTGAGACACGGTCTGGAGTCTGCATGCTGCAGCGCGGGGAGGGTGTGCAGTGCTGTAGAGGTACAGTATCCACTGCATCTCCCAGCTGTGCCTGTGAGAGCAGCGGTGACGAGAGCTACGCTGTGTGTGAGTTCAAGTGCTGCATGGTCAGCGGGGGCGGCTCCAGATTGATTATGTGCTTCAGGTCTAATCCCTGTCTTTGTTTTAATCGTAGCTCAGGTTTAAGTGCTAGAACCAGTCTTATGTTGTGATACTTCATGATTCAAGCATGAGGATGGAAAATGATGTGCATTTCATGGTGACTGGACCGAGGGAAGCCGGGTTCGTTTTTGTCTAAAGTGTGATTTTAAAGTAACACTATATGTCCTTGACACTTTTATCAGTCACTGTGCACACGGTCGGTCATATTGGGTTATTGAGCTAATGGAAAAGTGTGATAATATGATATCAATAAGGACGCACAGCAGCTCAATGTGTGTTTGACCTTCTAGTTTAGGAGGGATATGTTACACCTCATTATGGATAGATTTCCTTACTCTTTGTGTGTGTCTGTGTGTGTGTGTGGGGCGGGGGTTATATGTATGCTCATGTGTTTCTTTGTGTGTGTGTGTGTGTGTGTGTGTGTGTGTGTGTGTGTGTGTGTGTGTGTGTTGCCCTGCTGCACATCCAGATCGGCCCTAAGTGGAAGGACGTGGTGTCTCGCTGTATCAAAGGCCACTATCAGCCCCTGCTGCTGCTCTACGCTGACCCCCGTGGGACGCCGGTGATACTGCAGGAGAGCCCAAACCCCTGTACCAGCTCCAACCCGCAGCTGGAGCTCCAGCACTGCAGCAGCAAGGCCGGTTACGACAGCGAAGACTCTGGTACAGCAAAGATGACACACTCTGCTATAGTCTGACCAGATTACTCAGTGTTTATCATCGAGAGGGGGGGGATTCCAGCTTTAACGCTCTGACCTTCAACCCTATAATCCAACTTCTGCTTCTGTACACTGCAGAATCCTGGACTCTTTTTTTCCTGCCTTTAACTGTAAACACAGGATTGACTGAAAGGTCATCTCCCTCTCTTCTGTTCCCTCTCAGGTCGGGAGCCGTCCATTTCCAGCGACACTCGTACCGACTCGTCAACGGAGAGCTCGAGTCACCGTGCCACTCGTAGCCGATCCCTCCACCAGTCCACGGGCAGCCACCTCTCCAGCGAATCCCAGACCACAGTGGTCTGTAACTACGACACCGGCACACCGCCGCACGGTGCTGACGCCGGAGGTAATGCTTCATCTGGGACCAGGGGAAAAGTTACCTGTACAAGTTACCTGTGCCCACCTTTGGTAAAAACACCTTGACAGTGACTGCAGTGTTTTCAGAGAAAGCACTGAACTGCGGGACTTGTTCTTGGACTTAGTTAGAGCAAACTGTGGTAATGAAGTGAGTTGTTTGTGCTTGGTCTCTGCAGACTCTTCAGGTTATCCACCTTGTTGCTGGTTATTCTCATATTTACTTGCTCTGCTGTCGACATAATTGGCCCCTGTGGGATAAATAAAAAATGTTATTGGGTTTACTTTTTCTGTCTTCCTCTCCCACGTTCAGAGTCAGCAGTGGAGGGTCCTCCCGGCCCTCCCTCTCCTCCTCTGCAGGAGTACAAGGAGACGGCCGTCTTCCTCCTTTCCTCCCGCCGGCCGCTCACCTCCTCCTCCTCCTCCTCTCGTCCCCTCTCCTCCTCCTCTTCGTCGGGAGTTGGGGGCTGTGAGGGCGGGGCTGGGGGTCCCCACTGGGAGGATGAAAGCACCAGCAGTGAGAGCAAGTCCAGGTACTGCACCACTGAGGCACGAGAACACATTCACATTCAGACCTTGTGAAGTTGCATTTCGTATCATTTGTTATGATTTAATTTTCTGACTATTTGAATGTGCAAAGATCAGTGCAAGTTGAAGTTGTTAAGTGATAAGTCCTCTACTTATGCAAACAGATCAAAATCTGACATAAGTTAAAGCACTATTGTGAATAAAATTGACTTTAAGATTTGTTCCAGAGCATCACATGAGGAGGACCACAATGCAGTATTGTTGGTGGGGTACGATGAGACTGAACTGTAATTACTTTAATTTGTAGGTCATGTATTTTTACTTCTGACTACCCTCCAAAATGAGTTTCCTACTTTCTTTTAAGAAGATTTTACAGAGAGATGCATCTGCAACTTTTGATTATTTTTCACCAGTCAAGTGAACCAGTCAATATCTGGGTAGGATATGACGTTATTCTTCGGGTCGTGTAAGATCCTGTGTAACCTCCTCCTCCCTTGCTCTGTAGTTCTTCTGGAGGCCGCTACAGGCCAACCTGGAGGCCCAGGAGAGAGGCCCTGAACATCGACAGCATCTTCACCCGACCGAGAGGCTCCTCTCTTGGCTACAACACCCTGCCTGGTCCCTCCCTCCCTCCGGAGCCCCAGGACTTCTTTCCTTTGGCGGGACCCCCTCCACCCTCACAGCCGCCGGGGCTGCAAGAGGCGGAGGGGAGGGAGGCTGGGGAGTTGGAGGCGGGGTTTGGGCTGGTCGGGCAGCCCAGGACTCTCGGCAGCGGGCGGACGATGGGTCCACCTGCCCCTCCACCTCTGAGAGGGGTGGAGCACCAGCCACGTCTGATTCAGAGGATGGAAAGTGGCTACGAGAGCAGCGAGAGGAACAGCAGCAGCCCCGACAGGTAGGAGGCCCACAAATAACCATTACTGTCCCTTCCTTTCTGCCCCTGTCATTCGTTGTCTTTCCCTCTCGTGGTTTCTCTGTCACATTGAATTTCACTTCATCACCTTGAAATACGAATGTGAAAATAAACTACAACAAAATGTCCATCAATCCATAACAACAAATCCATCAATGGACAGATTTGTCAGGAGACGTACAATCTGCTCTCTCAACATTTCATCCTCTTTTGTCTTTTTGTTCTTGCTCTCTTTCTCTCTTTGTTTTACTTCTTTCCCTCTTCAGGGAGGTGGGGCAACAGAAACGGGTGCTGATGTCAGGACCCTCATGGCGCTCGGTGCCCAAGTCAAAGAGCAGCGGTGCCATCCTGCAGGAGCTGCCCTCACCCAGCTGGGGCGGCGGCACCAACACAGGTTTATATCTCTGCATGAGTTTTCATTTATCTACTCAAACTTGTTTTTTGACCCTGATTGATAATTTCCTATTTTTGATTGTGTTTGTTCAGGCGGTCCGGGGCGCAGTGAGCTGGACGAGCTGCAGGAGGAGGTGGCGAGGAGAGCCCGCCAGCAGGAGCAGCAGAAGCGGAGGGAGGCAGAGCGGGAGGCTGCCATGGGATTCAACCCCAAACCCAGCAAATTCATGGACCTGGACCAGCTCCAACACCAGGGTATGGAAAGGGAAAAGAGGGATGAAGAGAGAGACAGAAAGAGGGGAGGGAGAAAGGAGAGATGGGAGGATAGAAGTTATTCAAGGAGAGCGAAAAAGAACGGTTCACACTCACAGAAAACATCTCCTCTCACTTACCTCTAGTGGTATCTCACCATGCAGATGCTTCTAGTTTTTGTTGCCAACATTTTTGAATATTTATTTTTCCATACAATTGATGGGAATAGAATAACTTTTCTGATGCTAACAGCAGTTCATATGGACATTATTTCCAATGCAAACTGTCTGCATGCCGCGATACCATATTTAGTAAGTGAAAATATCTATGTTTTGTATATTTGTGTGAACTGGCACTTTAAGAAGAAGACAGCTGCATTGAAAGCTGCACAGGGCAACTTTGTGTGTTTAAAGAAGAACCATTGACTGACTTATGCCCATCAGAGCGCCCCAGAAGAACTTAGTTAGGTGTCTCGCCTCAGAACCCGAATGTTAGACAATTTCAATCTTAATTGTCACTCACAAAAAGTAAAAGCAGGGCGAATTTATGGCATTTCAATTTTAGGGTTGTGAGTCTGTCTCATGATACGGGCTAATGAAGTGTATTTTTATGTTAAAATGTTGCCCGGTGCAGCTTTAAGGTCACTTTATCACCTGTTGTCTAGTTTAGCAGTCACAGTGACTTCTACGCTCTGTCTGACCTCCTCTTCGTCCTCATTCCCATCTGTTCGTCGGCCTCTCCATCTGTCTCTCTACGTTTTATCTGTCTATTAGTTCAGTGTGTGTGTGACTCTAAGTCATACTGTATATATTTGTTTTTTTTATTGTGCGTCATCCATGAGTACTTTATAAATGTGTGTGTGTTTGACTTTTCCAGCCAGCAAAGTTGAGAAAGCAAACAAGACTCCTGTGAGACGTTTACTGACCAACAATAAGAGTGGGAAACTTTCTCAGGGGGATTTCCATTCAAAGTCACAATCCCAGTCCGAGTTCAGAGCTCTAGGGAGTTCACAATATGAACGAGTTTCTTAGTTTGCAAGAATATTCTGAGTGTGTGTGTACATTGTGTGTGTTTTTCTTCCTCTGTGTATGTTCAGTATGCTTGTGTCTCCCTATGGTCATGCTATCATGTGTGTATCTTCATGTATGTGTGTGAAGGATTGTGTTTTTCAGAGCAGTAGATGTGAGACTCAAGTCAAACTTAAAGAAGCACTCCACCAATTACACATGTCAAAGTATATTTACTAGAATAATGAGACTAATGTCTTCTGTGGAATCTCATTTTGAGCTTTGGGACTCCTCGTTTACGTTACGAACCAGGGCCATGGAGTCTTGAATGATTTAGACGTACCAGGAATGCAGGTTCTAATAAAGAAAACGTATAATGGTGCATTATGGGAAGTGTAGGTTCCATTGTTTTTGGAGCTTGACTCATACTAGAGACTAAAAGCTGGTCGTTGCATCAATTTCTGCACATTAGTGTTTTGAAGAGGATGAACCCTCCCTGACTCTGGGGATCCCCGGCGTTTCCTGTAGCGCCGACAACAATATCATTTGTCCAAACTAATGCATTACCAATGAACCTCAGCTCTACTTTGTGTTTAATGCTAATTACCATGTGTTATAATGCTAACACGCTAAACAAAATGTTGAACGTTACACCTGATAAATCTTTTTGGCATACTGACATTAGCATTTAGCTCGAAGCACCGCTGTACAGATAGTCAGAGACACCAGCATGGCTGTAGACTCTTAGTCCTGTTTAATCTGTCTCTGGCAAGTCCCCCAACTTTGTGGATTTGCAGCCTGAATACACAATCAGGACTTGGACTTGATTGCTGTGAAGACATAAAAACTATTCAACAGCAAACATTTTAATGGGTAGCATTCAGACACTATATCTTGCAATTTGCAGACTTGTGACTTGACTTTGACATGACCTTAATGACACAAGACGCCTGCTCTTACAGACTAGGCACTAGAAGGAAAGCTCTGGTGTGGGCCACATTCCTGTATGTATGTATGTGTGTGTGTGTGTTTTTCATGCATATTTGGTTCTTGCATCCACACATTATATGTTTCTGTGCCCGTGTTACTATTTTAAGAAAAGATGTGTTCGTGTGTGAGAGAGAGCCTTGTCTGAACTGCAGGTGTGCAGGTTTTCCCCTCCAGCTCAGCACTTACTAAATCTATATCAGGGATTATTATGTTGTGTCCTGTCTGTCCTACTGTGTGTGCTTTAGTGTGTTCAGCCTCATGTACCTGACACACACACACACACACACACACACACACACACACACACACACACACACACACACACCCCAGTGAGTACACTCAACCTTGATGAAGGGAAAGGACGACTTGCGAAGGAACAGATGGCATCACTATCAGAGCGATTACGTAACAGAATTTGGTTTCCCACATGCGTATCGATGGTTTCAGCCGGACTCTAAACGATCTGCCACAGTGTTTCAGAGGATGTTACAGCCAACGACAACAACAGAGCTCCCATCACCCCTCCTTTACTCTGTCTCTATCAATCAAAAGGCTGTAAACTCCAGCCAGGATGGATGATGGCTGCCCTTTTATTGTCCTCTTCTACATCTTTTTTTATAACAAACTAACACCACTGAGGGTGCGTTCACAAGGCTACCCACCACATAAAGCTCTGTACTTCTGTAGACACCCTGTCTGGTGTCCGTGGCTTCATGAACGTAGCCTCAACTTTTCTCCTCATTTATCTAATCTTGACTTTTTGACTTACTAACTACAGTCCAAGTTTACAGATTGATGCATTTTACTATAGAGTTGCAAACTGGGAAGAGATGCTGGGTGTGGGAATATTTTTCCACCCTGTAAAGTCTTCTTATTTCAAAGTTTACTTATTATGTTATCCTCAATATTCCAAACATAAATGGTTAAACCTACTGTAACAGTACAGTAGCACAAGGAGAGAAGAGAACGTTTGTCATACTGGACAGATATTTGAAGTTTGCTAACATTAGCTGACATTAGCTTATCATAAGCTACTGGTCTTACTGGACCAGATCACACCTGTGTGTATTAAATTGAGCATTCATACATTATATCTCTTATGGATGTAACTTCTTATTTTTAAGAGTATAAAAAGAGAAGAAAAGATACTATAAATTGATCATTATTATTATATATATATATATATATATTGTACGTATTTATTTTACCAATCCAAAGAAGTTCTGCAACACTGAAATAAAGAGGACGCTCCTAAATGGATCCTCCCACTCTGCAGCTCTGACATGTATAAGGTCCACTCACATGGACGTACAGTAGAGGAGCGTTTTGCATGCCGGCCCCCTCATAACCACTCCTTCTGCTCTGCTTCTATTTTCTCTTTCTCCTTTTGTCTCACCTGTTCTTTCACCCTCATACTTTGTCTCTGTCTTTACCTTTTGACTCTCTTTACCTTCACCTCCTTCTGATATTCTTCTTGTTGTTTTCTTTCCTTTTTTGCGTTCCCATCACTCTTTCTTTCTCTCTGCCACTCCTCATGTCCTTATATCTTTCTGTCTTTTCTCTATCTATCCGTTCTGTTGTTAACATCCTCAGCTGTGCTCAGACCCCTGCATGAGGCTAACGCTCATAGCGGATTGGTTGTAGCTGCGTGCATGAGGAGCACTGGGGGCCCAATCAAACGCAGGCAGGAACAGGAAATGGAACGGGAGACAGGAAACGCCCGCCCACAGGGGCCTCGCAGGTACCACCACTGTACCCCCGTATGTGTCCGCAGCGGTGCCTGTCTCAAACCACCTCTGACCCCCTGCCTCCCTTCCTCCCTCCCTCACTTGGTGTGTGTCCTCGGCTCCAGCTGTCCTCAAACGCAGCACACGACTCCTCTCTGTGTGTGTCCTCTGGGTGCTGGCTGTCTAAAAACACCTAAACACCCTCATGTTGTCTTCAGCTCTGGCTGCCCCACAATCCCAGAACCCCTTTTTATTTGTAACTCCAAGCACTGCACTCTCCCATCCTGCTGTGTGTGTGTGTGTGTGTGTGTGTGTGTGTGTGTGTGTGTGTGTGTGTGTGTGTGTGTGTGTGTGTGTGTGTGTGTGTGTGTGTGTGTGTGTGTGTGTCTCAAGCACACACACTTGACTATATACAGTAACTTTTATCCCCTTTGTGTTGGTGTGTTTGTTGCAGTGCAGTAAAATCCTGCTTTTCTTGGCTCTGTGTTGCCATTGAGAATAAGAATATGGAGGCAGAGTTCTTCTCTGCTTCTCTGCTTCTCTGCTGCTGTTGTGTTGCTCTTTGTAGCTGTGTGCTGCTAAGGCTTCCCTCTGCTCTGTGTGCCGCCGATCCATCGCTCTGTACGCTGTGAAGCTGCAGTCCGTCGCTGTGTTTCTGTCCTGTGTGCTGCCGTGTGATTGTAGTCACAGATGCTGTGGCTTGTTGTTGGTTTTTTTTGCTCTTTGCTGCTGTGTTTGTGTGTTAAGGTAAGTCAGTCCGCTTACCGAAGGGTTAGTTCTGCTGTGAGGAGGGGAAAGAGATAGGTGTCATATTTAATATATAAAAAGAGTGAGGCAGCTTATCTAGAATCTGATACAAAGAATAAATTACATTTAATATATTTAAATAATAATTATTAGACTTGAAGGCAAGTATCAGGCCCAAGCATGGAGCCATGGATTTAATTATTTATTTAATTATATCTTTGGGTTTTGGACTGTTGGTCACACGAAACCAAAAACTTAAAGATGTCAACTGTGGACATTGTAACATATGGTCATTTTTAGTTATTATAAATGTATTTTAAAAAATCCTCAAAAAAGAATATGCTTGATCAGAATGGCATATCATTTAAAAAAAGGAGATTAAATAGAGAAAATATGTGATTAATAAAAGAACGTATGCAGTATAACACAGAGAGGTATTTAAAAGCTATTTTAAAATAAAATAAATGTTTTTTATCACAGTCCATCGCAGGTTAAACTCATATGAGGCTAGTAAGATAAGATAAGGTGTGACAATATTTGATGAACTTAATTAGTCATGTTAATATCGGGTAAAGTTTGTTGTCTTATTAAAACTCAGTTTTGCTGCAGCAAAATGTGTTAAAAACGAATACATTTTAAATCCAGCAGCAGAAGGGAGGAGAGGGGGGAGGAGGAGGTAAAGCTCAGCGCTCAGCCTCTTTTATTACCTTCCTCCTCTCCTCTATTGATCAACACAAGCCTCTGAATTATAGCTCGCTGCTGCAAAGCCTGCTGGGTAATTACTAAGGCTGAAAAGAGACGGGAGTTCGGTGTGGGGGGATGGGGGCTGACACTCACGTAGACACAGACAGGTTAGCGCACACCGTCTTTAAAAATAGACACGCAAATTTACAGACTTGCTGTTCATACATACCAACACACACACACACACACACACACACACACACACACACACACACTGTAACTCTGATGGATAGAGTGCAGAATCTCTAATGTTCTACATATATCATGTCCTCCACATATCAATGTATGTAAATCAATAAAGTAATATAGAGGCCCTCCCAGACTGAATTACTCCAGACTGCAGAGGCCACGTTTATTTCCGTGTTGATCTACTGCATCAGCGCAGCAGTTAGCAGATTGCTGTTTGTGTTGTGGATGTGTTCAGGCCAGAGAGTGAACTTTGGTGAATGTGCAGCGATCTGTCGGTCAGTGGAGCCGAGCCTGTGCCTCCCTCATGAGCAGCATGGTGGCTGTGACATCCCATAAACAGGCTGCGTCATTGTGCGTTTGCAGCTGTTTGTTCTCGTGTGTGCGTCTGTTGTCTGCTTGTTTATCCCGGTGTGCTGTTGTGACCTTCCCTCTATGCAGTAACTCACCTGACGTCAGAGCAGCTCTGTGGGTTTTTGTGTGTGGGGGGGTTATTGTGTGCTGCTGGCTGACTGACACCCTCCTTCTCTTCTGTCCTCCAGTGAACAGCCTGGCCCGGTCCAAGTACTGCTGACGCCCAATCAGGAGGAGGAAGAGGACCAGGCGACGCCCAACCAGGACGCAGCTCTGGGCCCGGACCCGCCCCCTCCACCCTTCCGCTCCACTCCCCCCGACCCCCGCTCACCCTCAGCATCCCTCACCCTTGCGCCCCTTGCAGCCGAGGGGAGGAGGAGGAGGAGAAGGGTGGGTGCGTGGGGAATATGGGGGAGGCAGGCGAGGATGGGAGGGGGGGACGGGGGTGAGGCTGTGCGAGCTGCTGCAGGCCGGGGGTGAGCGTCCGACCCCTGGGGAAGCACTTAGCCATCTCTCTGCCCTCGCTTCCTCTGCGTCTCTGGGATACACACCTCACCACACACACCGCACACTCCACACACCTTGACCCCACACGCACACGTCCTCCCCCTCCGTCCTACACTCCTCCCCCATCTTCCCCCGGAAGCCTCCGGGCAAAGGAAACCTCTCACGCCTCTCTGGCAGCCCCCTCAGCCCCATTCGACCTCCGGTGCCGCTCCGCATTGGCCGACGAAGCCGTCGGTGACAGCGCCACGCGTCATTGGTCCTCCTGGAGTTTGGACCGCCCCGACGCCGTGGTGACGCCGTACGACACGCCCCCGACCGATGTGTCCCCATCAGGCCGCAGACGACCAGTCAGCACTACAGCTACAGTTGCCAGTCCTCTCCGGGGCAATACGGCTCCCAGCATGCCCCTGGGCAACACGGTGATCCCTGCTGTGACTGCGAAGAGGCTGAGCTGTCTGAGCTTGACTCCCTTTACCAGGCCAGTCTGCTGGCTGGAAAGACAGGTACACACACACACACACACACACACACACACACACACACACACACACACACACACACACACACACACACACACACACACACTTTTAGCAATTTAATTACAGTATGAATCACTAAAATATTTCATGGTAGAGGTGAAACGATTATTCTATTAATTAATTAGTCAACAATCTTGATAATCAATTAATTATATAATCAATTTTTCAGGCTTTACCTTTCATTTTCACCATCGCTAATAAAGAAAATCTGAATAACAAATAAAAAAGTTTAAAGACGCTAACTGGGACTCTGATAACTTATAATTCAGATTTTTCACTATTTTTGCAGATTTGATTTCGATTTTTTTGATTATGATTAATCAGTTAATCAACAAATAAGCAATAGATCAATTGATAATGAAAATAACTGTTGCAGCTCTACGGTACTGTATAGTCAAGTTTACTGTTAATTCCTAAAACAGAAATGATCCTTAATGTATGTTATTAAGTTTGATTCCTAGAGTCAAAGCTATTTTAAAATTGTATTTAAAACCATGTCTAGAAAATAAGAAAACAGAATTATACGTAGGAAATGTATGAGCTACTCGGGCTGTGAACAAAACTTCAAAAATATTGATAGCATAAAGTTTCAAATTTTAACTGCAAAAGAAGTTAAACTGAAAAGATAAGTACATAGAACGGCAGAAACACAGGAGTGTTTCTGCTGGTTGTTGCAGTGGATTCTGGGAAATCCCTATGTTGATTTTCTTGATAAAACCATGTCATTGAAGAGGCCTTTCGGTGTGCTGCCACGATACTTTACGGAAACACAGAACTTTATATTAAATTGTAGCCAAAATTACAAGGTTTCCCAAGAGGAACTAAAATATTTATAAATTGTTGGAGACTTTTTAATTTGCTGAGATGTTGCAGTAATAAAAGTGTGATGTATTAGTTCAATTAAGGCCTGCAACAGAATTCATGTTTAGTATATTAATAATGCTTTACCTTGGTATGTAAGGGTATAGATTTAACAACATAGGGAACATTAGAGTTTTTAAAAAGCTTCCTCTACAATGGCAGACATGTTTTAGAGACCATCCTGGTATGTTTTTCCTGCTTTGACCTCCAGCCTTGCTTGTGTGTGTCTTCAGGCTGCAGCCCATCGGAGAGGCTCATATCCAGGGTGGGAGGCCAGGCTCGCTCCAAGACCCCCAACGCAGACATGGAGAGGAGTGTGTACGGGGCGGACTGCACCCCCACCTACCTCAACAAGGTAACACACACGCCTCAACAGAAGCCCCTCGCAGGTCATCCGTTCGGCTCCATCTTCCTGCCTCTGACAGACATATTTCATCTCCCTCCGCAGCCAATGATGTTGCGGGATCTGCGTTTGGGTGCGGAGCCTGATGATGGGGGAAACCTGAGACAGATCGGACGCAGTCTGAGCGGCACAGTGGTGACCTCTCGCCGCGGCCGCCTGACTGCAACCCGCAGCTTCGTGAGTGGGCCTTTCACTGTGTTCTGCTGCCTCCCTGTGGCCGTGCTGCTAAACTGCACCTGCCTGACATCCCGTTGCACTTTACACATAGCTGTGCTCTTCAATCACCCCGCTGTTTGTCTCGTTTCCTCCCTTTTGTGCTGCTTTCCAATCTGTCCTCCTCTCTCTGCCTCTCCTCCTTTTCTCTCTCTCTCTCTCTCTCTCTCTAAAGGTGAAGCAGGCTGATGTCAGTGCCTCTCCTTGCTTACTTCCTCTCTTCTGAGTCCCTGTTGCTATTCCACCACTATCATCTCCTCCATCCTCCTCATCACCAACACCTTCTCATCACCACCTCCCTCCACTGCTTCACAGGTAAACACCGGGCTGGGTTCACGTATGACGTTACTCTTTTACATCTTTAAAGGAAAATACCGCTCATCTGCTTAAGACTTGGAGGAGTGTACTCATGTCCTTGGTTGAAGAGTGTGTGTGTCTGTGTGAGCGATTTCTAAATCAGGTCAGAAAAGTCTTTACTTGGTATGTTATTTATTTTTTGGTGAACATTTTCATTTCTGGCAAACTCATCAGGCACAGAAGTAGGTTAAGCCCCTTTTTGCACATAGCTTTATCCTGTGGATGTGCATTTATTTAATAACTGCGGAGACCAGATTTTCACCCCTGTGCAAATCTGTCATGTGTCAAATTTAGTTAAACTCTCCAACAGAAAACACCTAAAAAACACGATCAATCTATACCATCATTCTTCTTTAACGATCAAAAATGAGCTGTGAACAACATGTTAATCTGATCCCCGGTCAGAAACAACGCTTTTGATGCTTTTCTCCATGCCAGAATGACACATGTAAAAACTGCAGACCCGTCTGGTTTGTTTAAGTCAATTTAAGTTTCTCTTTTTAGTTTTTTTATAGTCTGAGGCATCTGGCATGATTTACTCTTCTTCAGTTCCAGTGTGCAAATATCACGGTGGGAGCTGAGGTCAATGCAAATCCATCTGAAATATTTGTACAACATGTTGTTTTTTCTTATAGTGGAAAACTGTTGAAAATTGTTCTTAGTATTAATTCCATTATTTTGCCTTATAGGCGGCTTGGAACAACTGGCTCTAGCTCTAATGAAGGCTATGCTGGTCTGAAGAAGAAAGTCTTGATTTATCACCAAATATTTCAGATCTCTTCAGCGCTTCACTTTGTAGAGGAAACACTGAGAACAGAAACAGAACAGATATGTCATATATCAAACTGAAACTCTTGTGGGGAAAGCTGCCTGAGGCACATAAACGATAAACAAACCAGGAAACAGTGATGTTACAAATACAAAACAGAAGAATAAAAGACAGTGACTCATAAAACCTTGGATGTTTTGAATGTACTGGTCTCCACTATTCAACGCTTTATTCCCCAGTTGTTTTCGCCTGCCTTGCTTTCTTTCTGTGCTTGTTAAACGTTACATCCTGGTTTCAGACACCTCGGTAAAACAGCTCGAGTCTTCTGGGAGAAACCAGGAAACTGATCCAGGTTTCACTGCCATCAGGACACAACTGCACGCACAGAAACGTGGATACGGTTTCATTAATTATACAGAAAGATGAATAACCATGTTTCTGGTGTTCCAGGTCATGACCAGAAAAGGACGATAATATGCATGTAAATGCTGTGGTGTGGCATTTGAGATTGTTTCTGGTTCATTTTTCATTAGTCATATGACTGGAGAAGACTAAATAAATACAAGACACACAAAACCTTTTTTTTTTCATTATAAAATATCACGTTTTCATCCATTATTGGGTATAAAAGGTTGAATCTTTTTCATTCATTCACAGAATAGCAGTTTCACTCCACTTTAAACCTGAATTTGTGGATAATTCAAATTTAATTTAATAAATAACAGTTCACCTGGAAACAACGCTCATTTAATGAAATTTATATATATAATTTACTGTATGTGCAAAAGATAACCCCCAAAAATATGCTGATGATAGAATATTTTTATATCTTTAAGGTTGATTTTAAGGAGATTTTCTTTATCATATTACATATATTTGTTGCAGCAATATTCTGGAAAAGGTGTTTTGTCTGTCAAATAACTTTACTTTAAATAATATTTTTACCTGAAAGAACTTTATGTTAAATTCTAGCCAAATTCGATAGATAAATTAGAAACAATTTCTATAAAAATTGATGTAGAAGACATGGAGATTTAATGCATTCAACGAAAAATGGTGCAACATCTTGTGTTTAAGCAGTTTATTCAATGAGTGTGTTGGTTCGGTGAACGGTTTATTTTCAGTATTTAATTTTTGGGACAAAATGTTCCATTTAGGATTACAGATTTAAGTAGAACGTGGGGAACGTCAGTGTTCAAGTAGTGAAAAGACAACAAAGAGCACATGACATGCTGTTTGGAGCATCAGTGGGTTTGTGTCTTTGACCTTCTGTGTCTGTTTGGAAGCTGATCAGAAAGATCCATCTCCAGACAGCTCATTGAGTTTAACCCTTGACCCTCTGAAAAAGGTTGAACTTCAGGTGCACCTTCATGCTAACCCGACCTGTCGTCTCCTCTCCTCTCTCAGGAGCTGTCGGGCGGTGCGGGGAGCTTCTGGTTGTGTCTGACGGGCGTGAAGCGGCCTTCTGACCAGAGTCCACCTCTGCATCACTAACGTCTCACAGAGCGTCCGCCTCCGCGTGGGGCAGCGGCGCCGGCGTCCTCCACGGGGGCCTTCGCCTTCACGGACCGGGGATCAACTTCGGGAGGATCCAACTCGACTCCTCCGAATCCTGTTCCTCCTCCTTTCTCCTGCAAACAACATGCACACGCAAACACATGCACGCACACATGCACATCTGCACCGACGTAGAGCTCCCTCAGCGCCTGCAGAACCCTGCTTAGCCTCTCCTTGCCTTCCTCCTTTCCTCCCTTCCTCCCTCCCTCTCCTGACCTACTATTCTGTCTATGCAGTCACTCTGACCCCCAACTACAACCTCAACTTCCCCCCCCTCCCTTTACCTCCCGGGACTGTTGTTTCTTGTCTTCCCCCTGGGTGTTCAGAGGGCTTCCCTGTGCAGTCAGCCCGGTGTCGTTGGATTGGTCCCTCACAGACCGGGTCTGACGTGGACCTGAGCTCTCGACAGACTCGTCCTCCATCCTATGGGACCCTCAGCTCAGGGGGGGAGACTCTTACCAAGTAGCCACGCCTCTTCCTCTTTCTTCACGGGCATTTTCCTGTTGGACGCACACATAGCCGAAACTGGTCTGTTTCAGATGGACAGCCATATTTTTTTCTCTCTTTTGTTTTTGGGGTTTGTTGTTTTAGTTTTTTCTTCCACAGTAAACCCGCCCGAGACCGAACTCACTAATAACTAAAAGTCATGTACAGAAACACTCATGTATGAAACCTGTATGTTAATTAATAAGACCTTATGGAATGTTGATAATGATAATTAACAAATATTGATAAACTTAAAGTGGTACTTCCTCATGTCTGCATTTCAAATAGGAGTGGAGTGCACTTCACAAGTGTCTAGCTGGAGTTTCGCCCCCCCACCCAAAACCGCTCGCCGACCTAATGACAGCTCTCCCGTTTCTACCGGGAGATTAAACAAGAAAAGCGCTTCCTTTTTTCTCTGCTTCTTTCCTCGTTCCTTTCTTTCTTTGCTTCTATCTTGCTGTCGTTAACTCGCGCTTGCTTTCTTTCTTCCAAACAGGAAACGGTAGCACCAGAAATAGGCCAACAGGGGAGGGGAGTCATGGAGGAGTGAGAGTATGTAGTGTAGGAAACCCTTCTCTTAGGCTTTACCCATGAATAAAAGAGATGACTCAAGTGCGCTTTACAAGGTTACTCGGCAGAAGTGCACTTTCCGAAGGCTATTTGACTGAGAAGCAGCTGGAGAGAAGTCGAAGGCGTTTGTTTTACTTAAAGGCCTCAGGTGAACTTCAGTGGCACTTATCAATTCACACTTTATCATTTCTCCCTCCCACTGAAGCTGGTTTTGAGACCTCAGATGTGAATAGAAAAATGCTCATCTTCAGCCTGAGACAGTGACATGTCTAATATGAATATGCTTTATATGATATATATGTATTAGAGGTATATTTTCAGCCAGTGAGCTATCTTCTTCAGAGATGTCAACCATTCCTCAGTTGTATGAACAGTTATTCTACAGTGTTGAACAGTTATAACTTAATTCACCCCCTTTACTGAGGAGCATTCTGACATGTGTAGAGAACATTTATTATATGCTTTTATTCTATTAAATACAATATAACATAACAGAGTCCTTATACAACAACTGGCCAATGTAAAGTTGTTCAAGAATTTTAATGATGTTGATTGATCGTTGTAACTAAAACCAAAGGTTGGCACTTAACTCAGAGAGCGTATTTAACATTGCTGTTTTTATTTCGATTTAGGTTCAGATTTTGTTGTTGTTGGGTTTTTTTTGTTCGTTGGTTTCTTTGTTTTTGGGTTCTGGATGTGGGAGAATGTAGCCAATTGTAGCGCATGAGTCCGCTATGCAAATCAACCTTCCCTCACGATCCTGTATCAGAGACAGTCAGGAGGCTGACACACCCACCCACGGGCGCTCTCTCACGGACTCTGGCAGAGGCACGCAGAGGTGGAGGAGATCTCATGTTTTAAATGCTGCTGGTGAACTTTGTTGTTCTGCATCTAACTGCTATGTCTCAACCGACGGAATGCAAAAAAGGGGCAACGAGTAGGGAGAGAGCCAAAAGGGAGAAAAAGAGAGCGAATGAATGTAAACTAAAGGATGAAAGTGTGTGTTTGTGAATGATGTGGTGGTCAGAGACAAGAGGGGTGTGGAGAGTGAAGTGGTAACCACTGTAGACGGTTTACTGTATGTGGGTGTGTGTAGACTGTGTGTGTCAGTTCTGGGGTGGTGTTGCTCGGGAAAGAGGGAACCTGTATTTTTGCAATAAAGTTATTACCAATGCACTCCCACAGGGGGCGTAACCACCGTACAAAGTCTGTGTCATCATTTGTTTGTAGAAAGATCAGGAGTGAAAAGGATGTCCTCTTGTTTTAGACTGAGAGCGGCAGTGACCTATTACAAGACAAAAACATGTTCCACTTTCTGTTTGTGGTACTAATAATTATTATTCCACAAATCAACGATTGGATTTTTGCATGGAACACTTCCAAAACTGCATTTCTTTTATTCTCCAAAGAAAATATAATACTATTTAAGGGTGTCTGTCATTTCACACCATTTTTGTAAAAAAGAAAAATATATATATATATTAGAGCTCAGAAAAAGCTCCTACCTAAATATTTTAACAGGTGTCAGCTCTTGTGCCCTTCTTAGAAATTAAAAAATGACCTAAATAACATGAAACAGCACTCAAATCTGTAGAGATAATATACTAGAAATTACAGATATTAGAAATGTAAAATGAAAGAAAGTGCTAGGTTTAATGTTATGATAAGAAACAATATCAATCATATCTTGAGAAACACTGCATAGAATACTTTAACAACTCAATTGCAATGTAAGTCTTAATATTAACAATATTTGATATTATTTTGTGCATACAAATTAACATATTTCTTCAGGCTATTAATAGTAGGTCTATTTCATTTTGGGGATGTAAACAGGAAGTAGAATGTTGCCATGGGTCCAGTTAGCTGTGGACTAAAACTCAAGTCACCTTTTTTGTTGTTGAGCCTGTATTTGTTAACATGTTGGCAAATTAGCACAAATAAAAGTATGCTGAATTAACTATTAGCAGTTCCTGTTTGTAAATTAACCATTTATATACAGACAATTATCACTACGTCACTTTGATACCGAAGAAAAGGTAAAAATGTGAAGATTCTCGGGCAGGTTCTGGAGTGGGAGTATGGAGCGTCTTAACTATGATTTCTAATAAGATTTATGGACGTTGTTTTCATCGGACATCGTTTATCAGTAAATGTAAGTCACACAGAACCTGAACACAGTGTTACATGTGTGTATGTTCATATTGACAGAGTTATGACACCGACCTGAGTACAGCCATATTCTTGAAGATAATCACAAAATCACTGGGAATAAAAAAGCTATTTATTTTTATATTTCCCTCATTTATCAGGCTACTTTATTCTTCTATTTCTCTAAATTTTAGGGGGAATTAAGGTACATTTTACCCCACTGAATTTATAAAAAAAACAAGTATAAATTTGTCAAAATGATCTACATAGCCTACATGAATCTGAAAAAGGGCCATTCTACTTTTGGTTGCCTATTTTAAGTTTATTTTATCCTTGTACTTTTGTTAAGTTTTTGAATGTAACAGAATCGGCTAAATCTAACGTGTAGTAGTTTTACTTCAGTAAAAAAGACTTCTTCCATTACTGCACACTTGCCAGAACTGAAGGTTTCATTAAAATGTAAGAAGCATTTTGCAATAGATTTTTTAATTTAATTTAACATTAAATACAGAGCCGTGCAGTAAAATGAAGAGAATTAGTTTTTAATGTTGATCGCTGTTTATTCTGTGAAGCCCTCATGTCAACGTGCTGTCATGTTGGCCAGTCTGCAGTCTTTGCCTCTACCACTAGATGTAAGCAGCGATACACTGGCCTCCACATGCATTCACAAATCCAATTCACTCCCATTCATTCACAGAAGTATCCACACACTGTCATCACTTCACAGACACACTCACACAAACATACACATTCTCTTCACTCTCTCACACACGCCTTTTGTGGTCAAAGTTTTCTGTTTTACCTCAAGGTGACAGAGTTCTTGCTGAGAATCTCAGGAATCTGTGCAGAACAGGGCAGAGAAAAAATGTGAGAAATCAATAGCCATTACCTCTTACATACCCCTCTCTCCAGTGTACTGGGAAAGTACATTTATCGGTTATTTTGTGTCGTGTGTGTTTATGTTTCTCCTTCATCCTGTTGAGCTCCAGTGACCTGGATTCAGAGATACTGTAGGATGTTTTAATGGGTCCTCTCACCTCGCTTCTGTAAGGAACCGAATGTGTGTCGGCCAATGTACCGTTCACATCTCTAGTGCATAGAACCTTCTACCTTAATATCAGAAGTATCGGCTGGATTCCATTCCATTGACACAGACACTTGCAACAAAGAGTGTTGCAGTATCTGGAAGCCAAGGCTACACAGAAAGTAGTGTTGGGGTGCAAAGTGTAGTTTTGTTGTTGCTGCATGTTAATGGAGAAGAAAGGACTCGATATCTGAACAATACAAATGTGTTCAAGGAGACGTTTGCATCGGTCAAGAATGAATGAGGCACAGTTGTGTACTCTTTATGCTCCGGAGGCGTCTTTAATTAGAGACACAATAGTGAGCGGGAGGATTTTGTATTTAATGAATGAGAGGTCGCTAAGAGAAGTAGACATCTCTCTTTTGAAATGTCGCCAGCGTTTGTCAAGCATCGAGACCAGCACAACTGAGTCAATTATTAATATGCAAACACACACAAGAGCAAACATGTAGATGTAGAAATGAAAGTTACACAACGCATAAAAACAAAGACGAGGTGAAACATTCAAAAATAAAGGTGTAGAAAAGATATGCACCATGCAAGAATCTGTTGGTGTAGTTCAGGCAAATGGCCACATAATGTTTACTAATGTAATAAATCAAGTGTTTTTCAAACTATACCAAAGTAGTGAATCGACACTTTTCGACAGACTAACATTTCCATCCTTGTAGTCAATGTTGCTACGGCTAATTAGAAGAAAGAACGGGAAGCATATGTGTTATGTTTCCCTCTTAATATTCTCTCATTATGACACATTAAAGAGAGTTTTAATGTTCTATTATTTCAGCTATGTATTTTTTCCCTCGGTCAAATGTTCAATGTATGCTTCCCTGGATGGGTATGTTGAGATCACCAACCCAGACCAGACAAGCTGAAGGTTATCATGAACATATTAATGAAAAAACAGGTGCTTTGTAATTGAAACTTTACTCTCATCCTATCTGAACACACAGCACGACTCCCAGAGCTCAGACAGGAAGGTGTGATGTGGCACTGTGAGAATAAAGATGGACTGAAAACTAATTACTGACTGTAACACCCGTACTTAAACACTGTGAAATTGTCAGAGGATGCTTCCAAGAGTGGATTAGGAGCGGTCTGCCTACGGGAACGAGAAGCTGCCAGCAGCGTGGGAAGAAAGATTAGATTAGTTTTTGCTCGAAAACATTTTGAATCTGATCATAAACCATTTGTTGTATTCTGAATAAGACACTCAGAATAGGTTCCTGCTGAAAACATGCAGAAAAAACATGATTTAATACAAAGGACGTCTCAATATCACCTTTTCAGGCTCAGCTCAACTTCCATTCGCTTTGTCAACTGTCCTTGATCTGCCAACCTCAGCAGAACTTTATTCTGTCCTGATTTTATTAATGCTAAATTCAGCATGCTTACATTGACATTAATCATACGGATTCACGTATATTAATTTTTCATTCCTGATACAGATACCTGGGCTTCAGGTATCGGTCGATAACGAGTACCAATCTGATAAATTAATAAGATATGTACCTTACTTTGTAAAAGAGACCGGGATCATTCTTTTATGCAAAAGGCTTCAACAGGCTTTAAACTTTGCTTTCTTCTTTGCTTTTATAAAATAAATTTAACCAATAAAAAGATGGATATAAATTAACTGAATTGTCATTTATTAATAAAATAATATATTGTACACAAGCAATATTGTAAAATATCTTCAACATTTACAGGAATTACAATTCAAGTGTAAACTCTGCAACACATTGGTCAAAACTTAAAACAGGAATTCAAATCCCAGTATATGATGTATAGTTCATAAACACAGAACTGACTTGAATGGATCGACCCATTGTCACAATAAACGATCCAGATATCTGAGTCAGTATCGGCCTGATACCCAGTATCAGTATTAAAATATGCAGCTTTAGTATCAGCTTTTAAATAATTACTTAATTAAGGTGAGGGGACCTTTGTCTTCATGTTAAAACCAAAAGTTCACAAATCTTTGGCAAACACGCTGATTCTCTTTCTGGCTGAAGGTGACGTGAGAAGATTGATTCCCATATGAAGCTGCAGCTGGTCAGCTTAGCTTAGCTTAGCATAAAGACTGGAAATAGCCTGGCTTTATTCAAAGGTAAAACAAATACACTTACCAGCTTCTCTTAAGCTTAGTGATGAAGAAGTCATATCCCAGTTTCATTCATGGCTTTAAGCTGTTGCCAGGCAACCAGGGAGGAAGTAACTGTACCTGGCAAAGAAATAATGCACATAACCCCTCATAAAATGTTGTTTTTCACACTTCTTTGGTACGGATTAAACAAACAAGATATAACTCTAAAACAGGTAAACAGCTTAGCGTCAGCTGTTCACCTGTTTTTAGTCGTTATGCTATGCTAAGCTCATGGCTGCTGTCTGGAGCTTCACTCTCCTCTAAAAACTTAACAAGTGTATTTTCTATAATATATTAAACTATTCTCTTTAAGATAATAATTACTTCGTTAAGGTTAGGAAACACTTGTTGTCGTGGTTAATGAAACGTTGACCCATCCATCCTGCTGAAGCTCAACCTCTATCCACTTTGTGGCTCGTCCTTCAACAGTTAACTTACTTTTCCGGACGGTCATTAATATTCCTACCGCTGTTAACGGTCTGTAGATAACAGTGTGCTAACACTCAAAGAGTGCCGTTTGGACTAAAAAAGGTAAAACTGTGCAGAGGACCAACCTAGTAAAGAAATGATGAATCCTCCTGTTTTAGCAAAAGTAACAACAGACACCTGATAGAGGTACATAAAGATAATGTAACCAAAGATATAAGCTAGCCACCCTGTGAGGCTGATGCACAGCGATGCTTTGAGCATGAGCACGCTCACATGCTGATGTAATACCATGTTCAGCATCTTCCTTTATCATTTGCTAATTAGCACTAAACACAGTACAGCCGAGGCTGATGGGGAGGCCTTTGGTTTTGCAGTCATTTTTGCAGACATTTGACCTGATAATGACGCTGGAGGAGAAGTCAGGGGCAAGTTGTTATAATTCATCACGACTGTCTGTATCAAAATGTCATGGCGATCCGTCCATTAGCCAGTAATGTCAACCTGCTGGATGAAAAGTCAGCGTCTCACTTAAGTCGGTAGCATTTCAGTCCGAGAGCCACGCCGCTAGTGTCGGAGAGCTCGAGTTCCTGCAGCCAAATTAAGTTTCAAATGTCACATTCGTGCTAAAGCAAACACGTGCAGATGGAATCCCTCACATGCAATTCTTTTAACCAATGAAACACAGCTACATCTGTAAAATGACTGACTGTAACATCTGGGACGACGACTGAGAGCGGACGAGATCACACGCAGTAACAAAATCAGTCAAATGATAATCTATCTATCCTCCTCATCCTCTTTCCTTCCTCCTCGGTCCTCGGTGTGGGTCGTGTCTCTGATGCCTGAGCTTCCTCTCGTGGAGAAGAGTGCACGTGCGGGGGGGCTCACGTGCGCGGTGGTGGCAGACAGACGCTCACTCTCTGTGGGAGAGTCACCGAGGGCTAAAAATAGCTCGTCAGAGGAGGAGGGAGGCGAGCTGGAGAAGACAAGTGAAATAGAAAATTTGGGGTTATTTATATTCTTCTGCATCCCACCGTGACTTCCTCCCTGTAAAACCCGTTTGCCTTTTTTATCTATTGGTCTATTCTTGTCTGTGTGCACCCTCCCTGGCATCTCTGTGCTCAGTTGACGATGACTCAGGGTTCTAAAGTAAAAGCTGGCGTGTTGCGTTCCCTCATTAACAGACAGTCACTGAACAAGAAAACACACACAGCTGGTCGTTAGGAGTGAACCACATATGTAGCTCCAGTATGAACATCCCAGACAGACAGCACTGTTACCATAGCAACCGTGACTTTCCCGTTAGCGTATTTCAGTGCACGTGTGCAGATCGGATGCTTCAGCTCCTAAAGTCTCCTTTCTTTGTCTCCCTCCATCTCACACTGATGTTTTCGGTTTAACTCTTGAGGGACACTGGGTTGACAGAAGAACAGAAACCATTGTTCACTGTGATGAAATACAACAGTCCTGTAATATAAACTGACACGCTGTAGTTCCTCTATTTAGCATTCATAAGCAGTAAATATACATTTTATAATTGGGTGTAATCATTTCATTTAGTCTTCATAGGAAAAGTTTAAATTGTCAAATACTGTAAACACTCCGTACAAGTACATTTTAGACTATTTTGTTAGGGTAAGGAATGAACCTTTATAGGAAAAATGAGCCGTTTTGGTCTCAGCAAAAACTGTTTTTCTGGTCTCTCAGTGTAAATTTATTCTCTGGAAAGTAAGTAAGCTGCACTAAGTTTGCCAGTGGTGGAACTGAAAGAAGTAAAGTGTGGTATATTTTCAGGTCTTGCACGATACAGCGAAGGCCCCAAGTGTTTTTGTCCTATATAAGAAGCAGATGTGCAGGATACCAGGGGCTGAAGGTCAAAGGTGTAGAATGTCGGAGCCCCATACAAGGTCTTGACCTCAGCCCAAATGTGAATAACATGTACCATATATAAGGAGGGGTAAGAGCCCGAAAAGTAGGGAACTCACAGATTCGACTCGAGACCTCCGGGCGCTCTAGACGTCCGTCATGACATGTGTTGCTTGTTTGTAATAAACTTCATTATACCAGCAAGAACAGTGTCCGCGGAGCATCCTTTCTCATCACTTCAACAGCACTGTCGCATGAAAGATACGACAAAAGTCCCTGCAGTGTATATATGATATATTATAAACCAGCTTTTTCCTCTATGAAGATCTGCCAAAATGTCTTCACAACAACAGCGTGCTTTTTTTCCCGTTAAATCTCCTCCCCAGCTGTGTTTGCCGACAGCGACAGATATCGAGGAGATTTAATGAATGCTACACATTTGAATAGAGAGAGGAAGGAAAAAAAACAACACATGGGAGTAATGGCTGGGAGAATTGTGAACATGCAGTAATCACTGCAATTATTACTGCAATTATTATTATTATTATTATTATTATTATTATTATTATTATTATTATTATCAGAATCAGCGCCTTTGATTTTATCCCTCAGCAGCACAGTGCCACAGCCTTTATGTGTGTGTGTGTGTGTGTGTGTGTGTGTGTGTGTGTGTGTGTGTGTGTGTGTGTGTGTGTGTGTGTGTGTGTGTGTGTGTGTGTGTGTGTGTGTGTGTGATAGAAGTATCCCGCTCTTCTATTAAGGCCTCCAGTTGAACATTAACTCTTAATCCATCACAGTAATGCTTGATGCCAATGTCATCCCTCTCTCAGAAGCAGAATGGACCCATTCCAAATCTCTTTATCTTTTTACCTGTTTTGTCCACTTTATTCCCACTCTGTCTCTTAACTCATCTTTTCTCTCATTCTCCCTGACTTTTCTGTGCAGATACAATCCTCCCTATTTGTCTCCACGTTCTATTCCCCTTTCAGTCACCCTCTCAAAGTCTCATATCTCCCCCTTCATCCCTCCAGATCAGGTGGCTTAACTGTTCACTCACGTAGCAGCTCCAGCCAGAGGACACATTATTAATAATACACTGAAACAATCAATTGAAATGTTACCTTTGGGGGGGGGGGAGATTGCGTTTTTTAATGTCAGACAAGTCGCTAGTTTAATGTTCTCAGTGCCAACAGTCAGTTAGAAGCACATGGTTAAGGTTAGGGAGAGATTGTCGTGGTGGCAAAAAAAAAGCAAAGGAAACAGGATTTATTGTTTGACACGTCCGTCTTTCATTCATTTCAGTTTAAGCCCATAAATCTGAAGAACTCAACGCCATCCTGTAGTCCTCCTTGGGAGGGATTCATCGCATCTCAGAGGAAGTAAATGGAAGGTGGCTGTTTTGTGTTGTCAGTTTGGCTAAATCCAATTTCTATTTTCTCCATGCTAGATAACCAACACATCACTGACTGCATGTGCACTGAAAGTTGGCTCTAAATGTGAATTGTGTTCAGCAGGATCTTCAAACCTAGGCTGACCTTTTCTGTCATGTGTGGTGCTACTTATTCCAGGTTTTATCAATAGGTTTTTGGACTCACAGGTATTTTGGTGCCTTGTGACAATACTGGTTGAATCTGAATGACTAAATCTGTGTAAGTCCTCTTTGCTATTCCTTGAGAGAGATTTGTCTCTCCCCCACCGTGCCTCCATCTTCCATCCATCTTTGCTGACCAGCTGATTCGCCCTCATCCCGATCCCCCATAGCACAGTTAGAATTGGATGAGCAGCAGGACACCATACAGATTGTGTGTGTGTGTGTGATTGTGTGTGTGTGTGTGTGTGTGTGTGTGTGTGTGTGTGTGTGTGTGTGTGTGTGTGTGTGTGTGTGTGTGTGTGTGTGTGTGTGTGTGTGTGTGTGTGTGTGTGTGTGTTTGCTTAAAAGATGTTTGTTAACGACCCCTTCATGATGTCCATGCAGATGAGCCACAAACCCTTTCTCCCTCTATCAGCATGTCAGCCTCACCCCATGTTAGCGATGGCGTTTTTAGCTGACCTTTCCGTTTAACCAAGTAAAGTCCGTTATCTGATTGGACCACTGCGAGACAAAGTGCTGCTGTAACAGAGTCATATTCTACTTCTTTAACTAAAGGTGTTGTGTTCCTATACGGTGTTGTTTGTTACTTGAGAGCTTCCTCTATCTTTTGCACATATGCACTGAAACGGAGACAAATGAAGTGAACGCAGTTACAAGGCTGCCTCTGGGTTACTGTAGAGGTTGTTCTATCTCTCTAAGACACACACCAAATTATCTTGTGAAGAAATGTGGTGAACACTTCTCACACGTTTCCCGCGGTTTGATTTGGGTTGGTCACAACTCAACCCTTGTTCCTTTACACATTTACAGTGGCTTTAACATAAAACTCTCCAACGATTCTGATAAACTTTTAAGCTTTTGAGAAAGTGGCTAACTGTCTCCAGCTTCTCAAATGTGTGGATTTCCCTTCCTTTTTATCAGTTTTTGTCACTATACAATATATTTTTTCATTAATAAAGAAAATAATGGCTGGATGCAACGCTAGATTAGAGGCAATGTATATTCAGAATGAGGGGGGATTTGAATGTATGCATTAGATGTGGGTCACACCTGGCAGCACTGTACTGTAAGCACTGTGTGTGTTAAGGGTTTATGTATTTACTACAGGGCTTTGTCATATGAACGTAAACACGATTTGAAATTTGGTGCTTTTCATAGTACTTAACAGTTTAATAGTTTTCATTTAGCAGCAGCTAAAGGCTGGGGCAGTGAGGTCAGTTCATCTGTCTGGGGGTTTGTAGAAGTCAAATATGTTCCACGGACAAGCAGGAAGCAATCAATTATTCTGAGATAAATCTTATAAATGTCATTGAATACTAAATTAGGTTGTGCCTCTGTTAAAGCTGCATTTGAGCAAATAAATTATTGCAGCAGAGCAAACTATAAGTCATGCTTTGGTAGAGGATTGATTAGCTCTATTGGAAACATTTATTCACATGTGAGGGGAGAGATGTACAGTAATGCTGCAAATCAAGAAGAGATGGACCTCTTGACTTTTCACTGCTGGGGAAATGTCAACAAACACAAACACCTCTGGGCAGAGCAGATAATATCTACAGCCAGATAAAGGATGGTTGGTTGAAGTGTGTGCAGTGTGCATGTGGCTGATTGCAGCACTGATGCTCATCAAGTCATTTTTCTATACTGACAAGGAGTGTAGAAGATGCTCAGTCTGTTGTTGTGGTACAAAGTACCGACATGGAGGATGGCAGGAAAACGCGTCTTAGTTTGATGGGGTGACCAAAAAAAAAAAGCCTCTGCCCCTAAAGGGAGCTTGCCTCTACTCCACACATAAAAGGCAAACAGATTAGATTAAATACAAGAGATTATAATGGCACAGCGGGTGAAGAGATTTTATTCAGCTGGCAGAGGAGAAGAACGAGGGCACGTCAGAACTGACAAACAGCCAGTGGGACTCTTTCTCTGCTGTATCTGCATGAATGAAAAGAAGAGATTAGATGAGACTAAATGAGGGAGAGAAAGACATTAATCATCAGCTTTTTTTGTAGAGAGGGGAATGAAGAGTGTGTGGGAGGGGGGGATTTTAAATGTAGAATAAAAAATGAAAACATAACAGCAAGAAGTGACTTTCAGCAGCTTTAAAAGGAAAAAAATATGATAATATGTCAAATGGTACACAGATTTTGGTAAAAGAGGCTGGGACAGATAAGCCTCTCTGCTTCCGACTGACCCCTGAAAAGAAGCATTCTGGGGCAGACAGCACGGCCGTGGCATTGTGGGTTGAAAGCAAAACATAGGACATAGACTAGATCTTATTAGGATTTTGTAGTAATTATGACGGCATAAGATGTCAGGGAGGTTGTTCAGAGCGACAAATGGAAAAAAACACAACCTCAGATTTTAACAGCCACTTTTCATCTCCTACTTCTTACATACAGACAACGTTGGTCTCTTTAACCATGACCAAGGTCGTTGCAAATACTTCGACACGTTTTGTTATTGTTTCTATGACGACAAAGCTCTCCTTATCTAAACGAAGTAGTCATTGTAACCCAAACCGAGATCATTAACCCTACCAAGTAGTTTTATGCCAAACCTAACCAAACCTTAACTGTAGAGTTAACATCATTTTTTGTTCAACAGTGGGTTGTGACTTTGTGTTTTCTAATCGAAGAGAAACTATGTCATCCTGCCGATAATCGTTTATGTGACATCATAGAGAGCATCGACATGGTTGTTTTCTCAGAACTTAAAAGACCAACAATTCAACTTATTTATAAAAAGAATTGAGGGATGTGGAGTGTATATACTAATAGTCTTTAGGTGCTGATTATTGTGCCGTTGTTTTTACTAAGTTTGTCCAGCCTGCAGGAAGCAGGTACTTAGTAGAACTTTTAGCAATTAATGATCTAGATATTTCCAAATACAGAGGTAAAAGAGAGTAAATAATGGAATTCCATTCACCATGTGGACAGAGGCGTGACTCCAAATGCATGCTGATATTACTCTGTATCTGTGTATATGAGTTCACCACATCAGTTGAAAAAGCGTGGAACACTCTCAGAGCGTCTCTAGGGATGCTTGCCAAGGAGAAAGGAGACTTCAGCCAAATTGTTTCAGAACAGCTTTGGAGATGAAAGGAAATTAAACAGCTTTTATTGTATCTTCTCACCGACGGCTTTAGAAAAAGGCAGATTGCCTCAAACTGTTGGGTTGAATTTTGGCTTTAATGGCTTTTTTATTTTTTTAAGAAGGGGAGGAGAGAGCTGAGGAAACCATCGTCAGGCCTCATTCTGATCCCAATCTTTATCATATTGTGCCCATTATGCTGTTGGACTACAATCTTACTGTTATCGATTCTATTTTTACGAAACAGAAGATGGGAGTAGCTTCGGTTGCAATTGACCCCTTGCTAAGCCCCGCCCCCGCCGATGTCAGAGCAACGATGGAACCACACTGTCACAAACTGCACTCCATGAATAAATCAAATTTTTGGTAAAATAAAAGAACAATTTTCCTATCCACAGCTCTCCATCCCAGAACCGTAAAGGTGCATTCAAATGGAAGTTTTCAGCTCTCTTAACTCGCCTGAATCTGATGGCCGAAATGTTTTTGCTGTCTATGTTGTTTTTCTTTCTGTGTAACTGTAATCTTGTGGAAGGAGCAGAGTGTTTGCACATTTTTGTTTAAACATAATGAGGTTTTAATAGACGCATTTGCCAAATTCCAAAATGCTTATACTATCTATATCTGCGAAATGTTCATAATCTATCCAATTAGTTTTCCGATAATAGGCTTGAATGCTTCAAATCTGGATTATGACTAAAACAGAGCTGAAACGTACGCCTTTAAATTCAAATGAGCAGTGGTCGTTGCAGACTTAACTTGCGAAGATCTGAAATCTTTTGAGAGCACCTTTCTAGTTGTCGTTATGTTATTTCCCTCCAGTCTTTGTTCCATCCTACAGTGTCACTCACCCTGAAGCATCAGAAGAAAGAGAACTTCAGTGTGTCTTGGGGAAATCATTTAAAAAGTCTCACTCTCGAGTCAAGGGGCCAAAACAAAGCAAGAAAAGCCTTCTTGAGCGCGAACTTGACATTTGCTGACACGCGTAGGTGTCATGCAATCCCAAAGGCTTCTTATTACACTCTGAACTCAAGCTGTGCCATAGAATGTACTTTTCTCACACTGATGTGATGTTCTGCAGACATCTGACTGAAGAAACAGATCCTCATCCAACCCTTCCACCTCCTGGAGCCTTTTGTAAGTAAACGTATAATTGATTTAATTCAGATGGAACACCTTTTACCTTGACTTCCTGTGTTTAATATCCTCCCACCTTTTATTTATTTCCCTCTTTTTTTCAAACACACCTCTCAGTATTTTTTATCGAGCGGATGGTGCTGCATGTTAGCCGACACTCCACATCTCTGCTGCGAGTGTGTATGTGTCATATCCATTTGTCTCTGTGTGTTCAGAGACGTGGAGGGTTTGGCTCTGGATCAGCGTTTATTGGGATAGAACACAGAGATCCTGTCTTGCCATTTCACTGGTAATCCCTGGACCTCCAGATCCCCTCTGACGCTCCTGCTAACGAGCTCAGGGGTCTCAGCAGGGTTTAGGGACACATCCCAACTCTTCATCTGACGCTCCTCTCCAGCTTTCAGCTGTCTCCAACCTACTGTCATATTCATCTCATTCTTGTTTCTCATCTGTGATGTTCATACCAGGGACATGTTGTTATGTAATCATTTTTAAAAGTACAGTATAGTTGAGGTGGATGACACAATGCCCACCGTACAGAATCGTATGATCTTCTTTTTTTTGCTATAGCACAGTTTAAATTCACTGATTGGTTAAATGGGATTGTTTGAATAACAATCATTAATACCCTGAGGTGATGAATGGATGCTGTGGTGTGGGCACAGGTATGCAGTCATTTCAGCCAAACTAATCAGACAGGGATGAGGAAAAAAAGGAGGTTGGGAGGAAATTGCTGGAACGCTCGACACAGAGGACTAAGACAAACTGGCACATAGACATGGAAACACAGGGTTTAGATACACTGAGGAGGTGTAGGTGATACGGCACAGGCGGTTAAATCAGGGGCGGGGCAGACGATCACAACAGAAAGAAAACACAGAGAGACAGGAAGTGAAGTGATCTGAGACGAGTGGAGAGGTAAGTAACACAACATAAAACAGGAAATACTGAAATAACAAAAATGAAGAACTGGACCAGACAAAGGTGCTGAACAGACAAAAGGAGGGAAGACCACAAAGACCGGCAGTCAAACAAACACAGGACACAAGAGGAGGGGAACTTAAAAATAAAACAGGAAACAAACTAAACCAAAACCCAGATCATGACAGTGGGTGTGTTTTTAATGTAGCTCGTCTCTGTGATGTCACCAGTTACGCCCAACAAAGACACGATCAGACACAGAAACACACAGGTGATTCTGATGACCTGAATAGACCTCCATCTCTTTCTGTCTGTTGACTGGTGCATCGCTCTTAAGCTCTAATGGCGACCTCTCTACTTTTTACATTCTTAACAGATTCAAGCCTTTAGATGTTTCAGGTAAAAAGCTTTCTCTCTCTTTCTTAGAATACCTCTATAAACTTTTTAAAGAGGTTTAACAATCGGGTGAAACTGATGTGATAACAAATAACAAATACAACACAGTATTAGTTCAAAGTGGTATTACATAAAGCCTTTATTGGCTAATGACTCACCGGTAACTTGAAAGGTGTTTTGTTGCCCTGTATGAAAATGGCTAAACGGTTCAGCGCTGAGAGGACATTAATCAATAATCCTCCAGTTTGAAATTCCTTTGTAATCTCTGGAATTTAAAGGAGAAGTCGCTGAAGTTTCCCCTCTGAAACAGAGGTTACTATGTTTTCAATTTGTTTGGCTTTTGGGGAAATATTATGCGTGTAGATTGCATGTCTATGTGTACTTTCATGTTAACACCATCTGTGCTTATGCGTGTATATTTGTCAGCTTTGTTTATTTCTGTTCTGTCTGACACCTGACCAGCCTTCCAGCCCTCTCACTGGTGTGTGTGTGTATATATTTTATTTTAAGAAATATTATTTTATATATATATATGACTCCTGGTCTAGGGTGATCTTAACACTGACTCACATGACACCTCTAGTATCTGCTGGACCGGATGCCCTCATGTGTCTTCACCTTTATGCCCTGTGTCTCGGTGAGAGTGTGAATCTAAATTTCCCTGCATATGTGAGTTCCTGCAGCTGCCTTGCTTGAGTTTGTATCTTACAGCATATTTTTTGTCAGAATATGTGACCGCTTCTGCTCATGGGTTTTAGTTATATCACACCACACCAGGTCCTTATCCATAAGTTGCCGGGAGTTATGACTGTACTGACCCGAGATGTGGTTTCAGGGAAATTTGTGATAATCTGACCTGCTGTCCCACACCCGGATGGATTTTCTAAATGTAAGTTATCTTAGTTAACTTTTCTGAAATAAGTTGTCCCATAAGAAATTTCCAACACAGTTGACTGAAGTCTGTGTGTTGGTTGTGAGTTTGAAAATCAAACAATCCCAGAGTTGTCTCCATCTCACTGATCCTTGACCCACGATATCATAAAAAAAAGAACATTCCGTCAGAAATTGTTGCTTAAGGGAAACATGTAGTAGCTCCTATGGAGAACAGGGAGAAAGGTCTCTATTCATTTTATTTCCTAGAAATAAAATACATAAAATCAGATGCATCCACTCATGCATGGCCTGTGTGCCCCTTTGGATGCACACACTGGAAAAGCTGGAGCTAGTGCAGCTGGGCCACTAGAATCTTTTTAGCAGCAAGGATGTGTTGGTGACAACGGAGAGTTGGATGGTGGAATTAAAAATTTAACACGCGAAAGGGAGAGCTGTTAAAAGATATTGAAATCCTCTGAGTCTCGGCCTCAGAGACACTTCACTTCCCCAAATCGCTGCAGATAACCAGCGTTGAAACACCAGTTCTGACAACATGTCTAGAGGCAGGACATCACAAGACAGCTATGTCAGAGAGAAGTGGCTTGTTGCTCCATGTGTTCATCTAAAAGCTTTTTTATTTCCCCATCCGATTGCTCTTCTCTTCATCTATCAATTATTCTGGCAGCCCCCTGTTGCACAAAAGCCCCGTCGTTTTTTATGCAGAACTAAAAAAAGAAGTTATGTCTCAGCTAAATATACTGTAGCCTGGCTGATGTCACGGTGTACACCAAGGCTATTAAAATAAGGTTTAGACAGGGTCACTGGGATGGTGCCATTATTCATGTTACTAGTATTTTTACTAGTTTTTACATCCAAATTCCACTGCCTTTCACCGGAGTGAGCGGGCATTCAAATAGAGGAATCTGTCTGTGCTTATAGAACCAAGGTTACAATTAATAACCTTTCTTTACTTTTAATTACTATTAAATGAAATAACTCCACAAACAGCTGAGTCATTGCTACAGGCTTTAATTTATTGTTGTTTGTGCATTTATTTAGAATATTTGTGCTGTATATGTTTATGCAAGATTTACCGACTGTTTAGTTTCTGTGAATGTTGCCTGGGAGACTCTGGTAGACAAACTGTTTATTGACAACATCAAATAAACAAACATGTCTGACCTTAAATTGGGTCATTGAAGCTAATGATGATTAAATAAAATTCTTTGACCTGAACAGGTTTAAGACAGATGGAGGAATGGAAGGTGGAGGGCGATCATGCCACACAGAGTGGTATTGTTTTGGCCTTTGTATTAGTTGCTTTGTTTGTATAATGCTACTGTTGTGTAAGTCCAGACCCAGATTGTGATCCTCTTAATATCAACCAGACCTCCCTGTCATGGGACCAGTTTGTATTTTGTGGGTCTTGCAGCTCCCAGAGGGCCGCGTTGCTTTCAGTTACACAAACATGGACACACACTTTACACACAAAATCAAAATACACAACCCCTACGCAGGAAGGATGTGTTTGTTTGTTAGAGAGTTCAGTGAGAAGGGAAGGACGTTAGAGGTTAAAAGGGTAAACATGGTGCAACCATAAACTTACATGCAATGCGTGTGTGTTTGTGTGTTTGTGTGTTTGTGTGTGTGTGTGTGTGTGTGTGTGTGTGTGTGTGTGTGTGTGTGTGTGTGTGTGTGTGTGTGTGTGTGTGGAGTGTGTGTGTGTGTGTGTGGATGTTTGGTGGCAGAGATATAGGTAAAGTAAATGATTTAGTGCTATGAGCGAGCCAGATGTGCAGAGAGCATGGTGACCCTGAGTGCACACGGGTCAAACCTGGAAAAGGAAGTAGATTCTATTTCCTGTCACTCACCTTTTCAGTAACCAATCACATCCTTCCACAGGCCAAAACAAACTTAAATCCCAGAGTTGAATTTGATCCGCTGTCTCCCAGAATTTCCTCACTTCAGCATTAAGCATTCCAGAGGTGGGTTAACTTCATCAAGTTTACGGAAGTAATGCCGTATGGAGCTTTAAACAGCATTAAAGAGCATTAGCAACATGTTGTTGTTGACCACGTTATTGGCCGTTATATAAGCGGTAAAATGGGTTAGTTTGCAAAAAAGCAAAAGCAAGCCCTGAAGCAAACAGAGAGGCATGCAGCGAGTAGAACGAAGGGAGGTTAAGGAAACAACATCATATAAGAGAGGCATCACAAGACCATGCTCTTCTCTCTGGAATGAACAAAAACTGGAGGATGGTCGAACTAAAATTCCTCAACAAACATCTCAACACATTCCCAATCAATAACTCAGTGGATTTGAGCTCCCGATTGCCCTGCAGTTGGACATCAAACCACACATTGTTTAGCAGCCCCTCAGGAGTGTTGCGATTCAGCACCTTCTTTTAAAGCTGCTATTATGAATACATAACCAGTGGATCACACAACTACTTGTATGTGAACGGGGTCATGAGACCCCGGCTCAGGAGTTCTCCTCATCTCTATGAAGCTCTTAGCATTGTTTTAGCTTGTTAAAATCCTACTGTCTGTTCACTCTCAAAGCTCTTATAGCATCGCTACTGCCCACAACATTCAGCCGCTGTTCAGTGCTCAGTGAAGAATCTTTAAAAACCCAACATACACCACATCTGACCAAAGTAAAAGCCTCCTTCATGTCAGTTTTTTACTAACTGCATTGGGATCCTAAAAATCCGTCTGAAGTAATAAGAAATAAACAAAGTTACAAAGACAAATTGTCAGAATGGACACAAAAAAGTCGTCATGTTTCCTTTCACTACATCCCTCCATTTTTGTCTTTATTCTTACTTCTTCACTTCATCCTTCTTTCCTTTTTGTAGGATTAAAACATTAGATACACACACTGAATATCTGCATAACAGATTCCTCTTAATCCTGCCTCCTTTCTTTCTTTGCTCTTTGCAGCAGCATGTTCTACTGCGACCTCCACCTTTCCCCACAGCCCGGCTCTGCCTCTTGAAACACAGTGCAGTCATGTCGCTGCAATACAATAAAACATTTTTTATTTGTTTTCACATACATGCAGAAGATGTGAGCAAGACTTCTGCAGGCTATACCTGAACCTGTTGTTCTGTGCCGATGCACTAGAGCAGTGCTTCTCAAATGGGGGTACGTGAAGGCACTCCAAAATATATTTAAAATTAGCATCCTTTCAAAAATCCTTTAAAAATAGTTATTGAATAAATATTCAATAAAATATAAGTGTAAGCTCATCAACTGAATTCAATGCAACAATGCAATTTTCAGTGTTTAATAAATCAGACACTGATGGCACAGCGCTGTGTATTACATCTTTTTTCCAACCTTTGCTGGTTAGGGGGTACCTGTCTGAAAACATATTTCACAGGGGGTACATCACACTGCTCTAGAGGACAAAGAGATGCTGTGAACTGATCACAAGCCAGTTGTGTTTTGATGACATGGAGTTTATTGATTATTGCCCTTTTCTTTTTTGGGTTTAAAGAGAGAGCATGACATGCAGAAGGGAGAATTGATATCAGAGGGAAACATGCTCCATTGATTCCTTCAAGTTTAACAAACAAACATTAAAAAAAGTGTCTCTGTGTGCAGGCATGCACATGATTGGAGGAGAGGCAGAGAGGCAGGGAGCCCCCCCCCCTCCACAGCCGCTGGGCTCCCAGTAGCCCTGTCAGAGTGGGAAGCAGAGCAGGCATGGTGACCGGCCACTGGGACTCCTACACCTCCTCTCTGGTCCACGTCTGACACACACACCCGGGATGGATTCTAGGCTCCTGGTCGGACCAGGGGTCCCCACACCGGACCCGACCGCCCGGGCACCCTGGAACATCAGCTCCATCAGTCCGCACCGGCTGATGGAGATGTCTCCGGTGTCAACAGCTGTGAGTCTCTGCTTCTGTTCCGTTTGTCTCTTTTCTTTTGGGCTGCTTGGAGTCCGCACCGGCTGATGGAGATGTCTCCGGTGTCAACAGCTGTGAGTCTCTGCTTCTGTTCCGTTTGTCTCTTTTCTTTTGGGCTGCTTGGAGGAACCCCCTCGGGTTGACTGGAGAGCTTCCAGATGCGGTCCAGAGCAGCTAAATACCAACTCAGCACATCTGGCAAAGCAGGGATAACTTAAGTTAGATGTTATTTTGTTGTGGTCATTCCTCCACCATTTCATTCCAACGCTACTGTATGAGGCTGGTGTGTGTGAGCTTGATGTTCACTCTGTGAATGAAGGAAGAGTTCATTCATCACCGGAGCTGAATGAACTCCTCATCTCTGGGGTTTCCACAGCTGCTGGGAAATGGTTTCTAAAAAGCTGCTGCAGATATTTGTCACCTCTGTGCTGAAAGAACACACCAACATCTGTACACATGTCAAAAGGCTGGTTCATAATCATCTTAAATTGGGTTGAGTTTTGGGACTAAACTCAGATTCCTGTAGCATTCCAGAAGACTTGTTTATGCACAAAAGTGACTTTTAGAACCTTGTGTTGCACTTGAGATTTCTTTGTATTTTAAAGTGTGCTATATAAATAAAATCCATTATTAAATGGCGATTGCATAGATGCATTTAATCCCTTCTATGTGCTCTAATAATCTCATATAAACCCTGTATGCCCATGTGTGTCCTTATCTTAATGTAACACATGCAGGCTGCAGGTTAAATTCAGTTCAGATCCCATAAGAGGAAATTCCATTTGCAGCAAGGCAGCATAACATAACATAAGACATAGAACTAGTTTGGATGCTGATTTGGATTGTTGCTTGTTAGTCACAATACATACTTTCTTTAATCTATAGATGTGGAGCCATGCCAACTCTGACATCACTCACATCCCCTCATTTACACATTTACACCTGGATGGTCGTGTGTTGAGAAGTCTCATGGATGTATGGGACTCCATCTCTCTGTCAGAGAGTGGGATCAGTTAACGCATAGCCTTCAGGGAAATCATTCTATATCGAGCAGTATATCCACCTCTGCACTGTACGGAGAAGAAAGTACAGAAGAAAGTACAGTTCATTAACTTTTTCCCAGGAGTTCAGACATTGATTTGAGACATACTGAGACTCACATGGGTGCAGCGCTATGGTAAGTAGTTCAACAAGTGTGAATGGTTCAGCTTGAACTTTGAAGTTCAGACCTGCAGGCTTCGGTCTCAGTAGCTTTTCCGTGGTCTGGCCTTCATGGTGGGAGTGCTGGGAAAGCTGATACCGAAGCAGCTTCTCCTGAGACCGACGGGCTCTTCTACTCAGCAATAAGTGTGTTTTTCATTTAAAACTCTTCAAAAGAGTTCTGTGTTTCTCTCAGGAGTCCTCTTTTCATTTTACCTCTGTTTGTTGCTTTTTCTCTCTTGATCATTGAATCTACAATCTCAAATGATTAAAAGAATATGGGTCCAATTTATGAATATTTATGAGAGCAGCAGTGTGGGCTTGTGTGCACGTAAGGGGATTTTTTTTTGTGTTCCGGTTGAACTAAGGAAGATTCAGCTTAGTGGGAGTGGCCCTGTGTGTGTGTGTGTGTGTGTGTGTGTGTGTGTGTGTGTGTGTGTGTGTGTGTGTGTGTGTGTGTGTGTGTGTGTGTGTGTGTGTGTGTGTGTGCACATCTGCTTGAAATAAACACAGCAAGGGACAAAGGGAAAGTGGTAATGCAGAGTATAGGGTCACGATCTCTGAAATGAATTCATAAGAGGAGCTGTGTGCTCTGAGGTGCCGAGAATTCTCAGAAGCTGTAAAGTATTTTTTTTATATTTAAGTCAGCTTTTAGGATGTAACAAGAAACTATTCAAACTTTTAGCTTTATTACTATTTTTGTAGTAGTTTTAATTCTTCTCCACTAAATTTCAGGGGAAAATATTGTTCTTTTTACTCCACTACAGGTGTTTGAATGCTTGTAACGGAGCATTTTTTAAGCTGTGGTGTTGCTAATTTTACTTAAAGGAACACTTCACCCCCAAAATGACAATTTTGAACATCGATTAAACAGCTAGTGTAAACCTGAATTCTTGAAGAAAACATTATTTTTCTTGCGTGCCTACATCGCAAACAAAGAATCAATAAACGGACAAAAGTCTTGATTCATTTAAGTAAATGGAGGCCGCATTTCACAATAGCAAATAACATCAAAACATCTGTTTGCAAACTCTCACTCATCCAACTTCTATTCATCCTGTCATGTGCTCACTACTTTCTAAGAGGTTTTAGAAGATCCTTGTGTTTGGGAAGTACAGAGCATCGACTGGAAAATGAAACTAAAACGAAAATACTGAATTCAAGGTAGCATAGGCCCAGAATTTGATACTCAAATGGTCTTTTTGTGGGTGAAGTTTACTTTAAGTAAAACATCCTGACTGTTTCTCACACCTCTGCATAGAGATGTGTGTTTGGAGTGTTCACAGCATGCCACACACAACTATGTGGTGGAAATACAAGGTCTCTATGTGCAAAGTACTCTGAAAAAGTTTCACCGTTGTTACTAAAAAAAAAAAAGTTACTAAAATTTCTCACCAAAAATGCATTTCATTCCACATAAAACATTTGAGATTTTTGTTATTGTATTATAGTCATTGTATTGTAATGCGTTTTGTGTGATTGCTGTATGAAAGCTTTTCCAATATAGTATATATCATATTCTATAGGTTTGTAATTTTCATTATAAATGTTTATATTCAACATTCTGGAAGAAACAGAGCACTGTGATCTAATGAATGAGGAAGTCGAATGCAGCACTTTTTTCTACTGTGGTCTTACGTATTTTACTTATAAATAGATCTTACATCACAGCTTTATAGTTTATCTCTGCTCTTCTATTGTGTTGATATGACTTTCTCAAATCTCATGAATTGATCCTTCGCTAAATCCTCCCACTGGAATGCAAACTGGCCAAACAAAGCGTAGCATTGGCCAGCTCCGACCATGACTGACTATCCAGCTCTTTACTTACCTGAAGAGGTCGAAAGGAGATAAACGTTTCTGAAACGTGATGTTTTTCTACGTACAAACCTGTTGAGCTAGCATTAGTAGAGTACGTTAGCACATCATTAGCTAGCGATAGTACTTGTTACGCATGTATTCAGATGCTGCTTTAGCCTTTTTATTGACTGTAACAAACCTTCCCATCTTCACAGGAACAATATTGTTCCTTCATTTCATGGTTCACTCTGTAATCTGTATCTTAAGCTTCTATATTTATCTTTTCCACCACTGCTGAATCATTTTGACATTCTGGATTTATCCTTCAAACTCATATTGTGGACTCTTCTCTCTGCTTCTCTCTGAAATGTTTGTAATATAATTATTTTGATTCAGGGAGTGCAGTTAGTGACAGTGTGGACTCTATGGACATGTAGCTCAGTTTGACGGAGTTGCGGCGGGGTAAGGGGTTTAGAGAAGGGTCCTGTCCAGATACTGTAAGCCAACGTAAGCTCTGCCAGAGGCCTTGTAGAATTTCTTTGGAAAGACACTTTCATCTTTTCTAAGCTCTTGAAATAGGATGAGCACTTTAGAGTTACGTTCTGCTTGAAGTCACCTAAAGATGCTTTAAACCTCATATCAACACTCTAAACCAATTATTATTACCCTAATTCATTTTACTAAAAATCCAATTAAATGTTTATTGAATAGAATGTACTCACGGTGTATAGAGTTGACTCCAGACAAAGTGTATTTCTCTGACTCCAGGGCTTTATCTAACATTTGCTGTCACATTCAAGCACCTCTTTTGAATGTGTACTTACCAAACTACAGCCATATCTTGAAACATTTAACTCGAGAACAGTTTCATTGCTTTAAATGTCAATTCATTCCCAGACAGAAGAAACAAAGGATTACCGACAAAATCAATCTTGTTCTCCTTTTCTTTTCAATGGAGGAATATTTATCCAGTATTCAATAATACATATTCAATAGAAATAGATAGACTACAGTAACATGAGAAAAGAGGAACCAAGAGCCGTACACAATAATTCAAACAAGGAAACCGATTAAGTGCCACTTCATATCGTCTAATCATTACTTATTTATACATATTCATATTTAAATGAACAAATCAAACTCTTTAATGCAAAAGAATAGTCCTCCTTTATCTGACTTTTTTTTTGGCAACTTGGTTACCAGAATCCACCTTTCACCTTTTAATTTTAGATATTTTGAACTTATTTTGAACTTGAATCTTTTTCAGTTTCTTGTTAAAGACAAAAATTTGTTTTCATGATAAATGTTGATTTTGTGGAATAACATATTACAATTTACAATTACAATTGTGATATTACAACTTGGAGGTCGTCATTTTTCCAGTTAAAATTTTCTAAATTCCGACCTCCAAGCATTCAGGGTTCACGATGCCAAACGCAAACACAGACCACAGCTGACCGAGACAAACTGATGTTCACACAGTTGAACTCTCAGCTGCAGCCGCCACAATTTTTGGGGCATTTTAACATTTAACTGAATAACTTTTGTGGAGAAAAGAACTTTGAGATATTGTTTACAGTAAATAGCTGTAAAAATATTTTGAGTTAACATGCAGACATGGTTTTACTATCTGACAGTATTATTTAAGTTAAATACAGGCAAATAAACTCGCTGGTAAAGATTTTGTTGAAGGTTTACCATTCACAATATTCACTTAAATTATTGTGTGATGAAGGACAACTGCTTCCTCGTGAAGTTGGGCTGGATGCATTTACCCAGAGTTTGCAAATGAGAACCACTCTGAGAGCTGTTTCATTGTACTTTTATCTAGTCGGAGGTCGGAAATGTATGAGTTCCGAGTTGTGTGGAAAGCAGGACAATGCCAAACATTAACCCGCTCCTCCCTGTGTTCCTGTTGCTAGGGTTCCGTGGTTTCGATTAACCCGTTTCCAACGGTAGACGTCCCGGACCACGCCCACTACACCATCGGTGTTGTCATCCTGGTCGTGGGCATCACAGGCATGCTGGGAAACTTCCTGGTTATATATGCTTTTTGCAGGTACCTTTGTTTTTGTACTCTCGTTTTGAAAGACCTTCCTTCAAAAAATGTGTCCAGCTCATTGATTATAATATTTGCGTGTGTGTGTGTCTGTGCAGGAGCCGGAGCTTGCGGACACCATCCAACATTTTCATTATCAACCTGGCAGTCACAGACTTCCTCATGTGTTTTACTCAGACACCAATCTTCTTCATCACCAGCATGCACAAGCGATGGATCTTTGGAAAGAAAGGTAACACATGCATAACAACGGTGTTACATATGCTAAAAAAAGATTTGCTCCTGACAACTCATTGCTTTTTAATTGCTGAGATGTTTTACACATACTTCTTATTTTGACACCAATGCAGTGGACTTTGCTGTTTGACAAAACACCCCAGGGCTTTAAAATATTGTTCCTCTCTGGAGAACGTGTGCTGATCCTCTGGAGCCGATCTGGAATGCATTAGCATCAGTAACTTAACAAGGGCTGTCAAACACACACAGTCAGAACAGGCGCTGTGATGTTCAACTGACTGAGCGGTGTTTGTTTCAGAGTTTGTCTTGTGCTTGGATGTGATTACTTGGCACCGTGATTGTGTGATGTGTGACAGGTCGGTGGTTATACATACGAATACACGGCCTTAAAGGACAGCAGCTGATAAAGGGATAATTCAGTGTATTTTGTCTGTGTCTCTCTCTCTCTCTCTCTCTCTCTCTCTCTCTCTCTCTCTCTCTCTCTCTCTGTGTGTACAGGCTTGCACATATGTCTGCAAATGTGCATATGTGTATCAGGTTTCTTAATACATTATGGATACATATAGCATAATAAGACTCCAATAGAACAAAAAGAGACATTGTCAACACTGTGTGTAGCGTGTGTTATATATTATTAGATTGTTGATAATATGATATTATCAAATAATTAAAAACAAAACAGCACAGAAATGACACATAGGTGTCCATAAAGCTGAGTTGTAGGTTGAGAAACACATTCAGTTCTTAGTTTTTCCAGCTGTTGATCAATAAATGCAAGATCAACTTCCAGACAATGGATTCATCCTGATGGCTACTGTCAGGGTCGAACATATTTGTCCTTCCCTTAATTCTTCTTTCACTTCCCTACCTCCAGGCTGTGAGATGTATGCCTTCTGCGGAGCGCTGTTTGGTATCTGCAGTATGATGACACTGATGGTTATTGCGGTGGACCGGTATGTGGTGATCACCCGGCCGCTGGCCTCCCTTGGGGCGATGTCTCGCAGGAAAGCCCTGAGCATCCTGGCTGCTGCCTGGGTCTACTCCGCAGGATGGAGCCTTCCACCCTTCTTTGGCTGGAGTGAGTACAACTGCACACAGAGGGCTGAATGTTGAGTCTTTGTACTTCTCTCTCATTGTTTTTATTTGCGTCAGGGTCTCAGATTCCTGCTCTAAGTTGTACGACTATGTCCAATAGATCTGACTTTGCCTGAGAATCAGCTGTATGGAAATTAATCAGTGTTGTGTCTGCGTGTAATGCACATGAGTGGCAGCGTGTAGACAGAGAACAGCAAAGGACCCAGTATAGTGCCCTGGGGAACTCCACAGGTCAAAGGAATGAAAAGGAAAATGCCCTATTTTTAAAATAATCCATAATTTGCAGTAGAATTTTTATTTAACAAATTACTGACATAGAAGATTTGCCTCTGCAATTATTACAAATCACTAGAGGTCTGCAGGTTATATTATTCTCGTGGAAATAAGGTTTCAATTATTGGCGAGAAACCGAATAAGGATACGTCCCAAAATGTTGCATTACCCCTTTAATAGCTGTCAAATGTTTTGTCATTTCATGGAACCTCAGAGCAGTATTGAGATCCAAATCAGATAAGTAGAAAGATGATGAGAATAGTACAGAACTAGAGCAACAAAATGAGCAATCTACCAACCAGATAAGGCTTGACAACTGGACTGTCAAAACAGGAAAAATAAGAAGTAGTTCAAGGTCTTTCAGATTGGAAAGACGCAGGAAGTAATACAATACAGAAACTGACAAATAGGAATTGTGTGACTTCATGGCGTGTGAAGAAATGACCTGAGTGTGTGTGCTCTCCCACAGGTGCTTATGTCCCAGAGGGTCTGATGACGTCTTGTTCGTGGGACTACATGACGTTCACCCCGTCCGTCCGCTCCTACACCATGCTGCTCTTTACCTTCGTCTTCTTCATCCCTCTCTTCATCATCATCTTCAGCTACTGCTGCATCTTCAGAGCCATCCGACACACAACGCGGTTGGTGCATGCACATGTTGATTATTATCTATTGTCAGGGTTTCTCTATCCATTTCCTCTGATGTCTCGCTGAACCTGAACTAATACTCTCTGTGCGTCTGATGCAAATAGTTTGTCTGCACCCAAGTACAATACATGTTTAAGTCAATTAACTTAGCTGTCAAAAGAAAAGAAAAACAAAATTAAAACACAAACTTCCTTCTGAAAACAAAAGATCTTAAAATGGCAAATTTGATCTAAAATGACAAGTTATCTTAAAGAAAGAAAATAAGGTTTTATAATAACTATGGTGAGTGTGTCCGTGTTTGACAGAGCGATAACAAAGATCAACTGTCATGGAACCAGAGACTCAGCAAAGAGGTTCCACAAGATGAAGACTGAATGGAAGATGGCCAAGATCGCACTCATCGTCATCCTGCTCTTTGTCATCTCCTGGGCCCCGTACTCCTGTGCAGCCCTCACTGCATTCGCTGGGTAGGTGTCTATGTGTGTGAGCGCTTTCTAGTGTTTTCAATAAGAACTGCAAACCTGCGATGGTGTATGGTTCATAATAATAAAGCAGTATAAGTTATGGTTGAATATGTTATTATAGATGCTCTAGTAACATATCAGATAATCGTTAAAGCTGCTATAATCTACATTCTCATGATAGGAATTAATCAAATGACAATGTGAAAGCAATTTGCCAATGTGAAGAGGCAGCTTCTCGTGATAAACCTAATAATGCATCCCCTTTGCTTCACAGAGCTTTATCCTGAGTTTCAGCTCATTGTTTTATTTACCAAAGCACAACTTTACTGTTTTGATTCACTTTCAACGCTCTTACCATCATCGTGTTTTTGCTGCAGCAGGCGAATGTTTACAGGGAAAAATGTACATGGTAGCTAGAAAAGCACAAATGAATGCCAGTGTTACTCCATATATGCTGGAAGTGTAAATAAGCAACAGTTTGCCAACCAGTAAGCCATATCAAATTCATAAGGTGCTCTTATGACAGCGATGTGTTTACAGCTGGTTTTTAATGCTTCATAGTCTCAGTTTTACAGGTATGAATTTGAAGTGTGCCTTTTCAGAATCAGTGTCCCTTTTTCTCTGAATCCTCCACAGACCTCTTTTTAGTTTTCATCAGGTATTGTAGGGTAAAAGATGCAATAAAATATATATTTTGATTGGGATAGTGTGTAATTGGTTTTCTTCTCTCGTTTTTTTTTCTTTTTCACATTCTTGATTGAGAATTAGTGTAGGACTAGACAAGTATTTTTTTGTTTTCTTTATTAAATATAATTTTTTAAGTGTTCCAAATAAAGAATATTCAATTCAATATACATCTGAGATAAATCTACGATAACCTGGACAAATAAAACCAAAGATTTTTTTTTTTTTTGAGTAAAACAATGCATGTTCAAAACAGAACTACTTTAATGGGCTTTAAAGTTATTTATGACACGATATCATTGCTTCCGTAATGTGATGTGCTTTTACACAGAGTGCTGGGGGTCAGGTCTTCTGAGTTGTAAATGAATGGTCTATTATTAATAGCAGATTAATTTGATAGAATGAGCAGAAAGCCAGTATTCTACTTTTCTGACTAGATGCTCTTAGTAATGCAGCGTAAAGTCCGAAAAAATACAGTATGTCCAGAAATTTCAAGTACACCTTTAATAGGATCTTCAAACAATGACATGAATGTGTGACCCACTCCTGTGTCTCTACACTGGTCCACAAACACAGCTGCTCTACTCACATCAATGTGTCTCTTTTCCTTCTTCTCTCATTTGCCGACATCTCTCCTGCGTCTGACAGCTACGCCGACCTGCTGACTCCGTATATGAACTCTGTTCCTGCTGTGATCGCCAAAGCATCTGCGATCCACAACCCCATCATATACGCCATAACACATCCCAAATACAGGTCGGTTGCACGCTCAAGTGTTGAGTTTCATTAACAGCAGCTAAAAGGAATGTTACAATGTGATGAATTTACTATTTATTCAACCACAGTCACAACTCTCAAATTCAAGTTTACTTTATTTGTGTGAACATAATGAAGTAAAGTATTGTCAAAAAAGGTCAATTAAGATTTAAAATGTGACTATATTACAATTTGTACACTATACAACTACAATATGATGAAGATAAATAAATAAAAACATAAGTAATTGAAGACGATTGATTCAGAAAAATATAATATATCAGAAATGGTGAGAACCATAGACGAAAACTTATTCTTTAAAAGCAACAGCTGGAGGTTGATTTTAAAGTATATCTGGAAAGTTTCATGTGTTCTCCCCAAATAAAAATGAGTCTGAGCGTTTGTCAAATTCTAGGTATGGCTCTTTCTGTATTAGTTGTTGGCAGAACTGAGTTTTCTCTGTGTTGCCAGGTTGGACTGTGTCCACCAGTCTCAACAACTAGGGTTTGATCACAGAGTCCATATTCATATAAATGTCTTCTTGCCAGAGACAATTTGATTGCGCTTATTGAAATCTTAAATGAAGATGACTTCATCACCCAGCAGACCACATGACACATGACACTAAAAACCTGTGCAATACAAATACACTGTGCAATTATAGTTATAATAGGGTTTTTTTTCTGTCTGTAAATATAATATTTCAGTTATTGTTGATTTCTACTGTTTTTTATTGCTTATTATACTTGGTAAAGGATTATCTTATCTTATCTTATCTTATCTTATCTTATCTTATCTTATCTTATCTTATCTTATCTTATCTTAAGGTGACATTTAGCTTAACAACCATGAATATCAAGGAGTCCTTCACTTCACCATCATATTATAAAATGGGTCCGATGATGGATTTGAATGTCTCTCTTCCTCTCCCTCAGGTCAGCCCTTGGCAGGTATATTCCCTACCTCGGGGTGTTGCTGTGTGTTCCTGGCAGAGGACGTTTCAGCAGCAGCAGCTTCCAGTCCACGCGCCGTTCGACCCTCACCAGCCAATCAGAGAGCAAAGGCAAGCCCCGCACCTCCTCCCTGTCTGAGAGCGAATCAGTGAGTGTTCCTCATATCTAATCTGGTATGTCGATGTCTTACACTTCCAACGACGAGTTCTTACAATAACGCTTGCTGATTTTATTCTTGTGTGATTTTGTCTCTGTGTTGCCTACAAAGGCCCGTTTCTCAGACACGGAGGAGGACTCCTTGTCTCGGACGCCTGCCAGTCGTCAGTTGTCTGGTGTGCGCCATGCCAACCAGAGGACAAAGGTGAGAGGTCACAACACGGGAGAGTTTGAGAGAACTGCCGCCCACAACCCCACTGACCCGGCCATATGTCACCTCTCACAGATCACAGTGAGTGTCTGGGCCTGGTTCATCTCCACATAATGTTACTTACTTTAATGCACATAAGTTTGTATTCAACTGTTGATTTAAGCAATCTGAATGTCACACATTTCTATCTTTATTTCTATGAGTGTGATAGTTCAATTCAATTCAATTCAGTTTATTTTGTATAGCCCAGAATCACAAATTACAAATTTGCCTCAGAGGGCTTTACAATCTGTGCACATGCGACATCCTCTGTCCCGGAACCCTCACATCGGCACAGGAAAAACTCCCCTAAAAAACCCCTTTAACAGGGAGAAAAAAGGAAGAAACCTATGGGAGAACGACAGAGGAGGGATCCTTCTCCAGGATGGACAGAATGCAATAGATGTCATGTGTACAGAATGAGCAGCATAACAGTTCTTAGATACAACACATTCAATGTATATGACATAAATTATTCATATAATAAGACTACTTATAATAACAGCAGCAATTATTACAGTAGAATTATAGCCATGAAAATAGGGATAGTAATGTGACTAATAATAATAATGGAAGTAGCAGTGGGTGTCAGTCGGCTCACAGCAGGAGGCACGACTACGGTCCAGGTACCACAACGATTCATGGAAACCTGCAGAACGAGAAAGCAAAAGGGCTTCAGGGTGGGAGTAAAGCTAAAATGCTTAATGGTACAGGTAATAGTAATAGTAATGTGACTAGTAATAATAATAATGGTGGTAGCAGTCGGTGTCAGCAGGGCCGTAGCAGGATGCACATCCACGGTCCAGGTACAGCCACGATTTATAGAAGCCTGCGAAGCGAGAAAGCACAAAGACTCCAGGGTAGAAGCAAGTCAATAAGCGTAATAGTACAGGCAATAATAATAGTAATGTGACTAATAATGATAGTGGTAGTAGTAGTGGGTGTCAGCAGGGCCTCAGTAGGTGGCACGATGACAGTCCAAATATAACCCCGATTCCTGGGAACCTGCGAGGCGAGAAAGCACAAGAACTCCGGGGAAGAAGCAAAATCAGTAATGTGCATAAATAGGAGATTAATACATAAAGAAGGAGGGAGAGAAGAGGAGAGAGGAGCTCAGCGTATCCTAGGTAGTCCCCGGCTGTCTAGGCATATAGCAGCATATCTAGGGGCTGGACCAAGGCCAACCTGAACCAGCCCTAACTATAAGCGCTATCAAAAAGGAAGGTCTTAAGCCTGCTCTTGAAAGTGGTGAGTGTGTCTGCCCCCGGACTGAAACTGGAACCTGGTTCCACAGAAGAGGAGCCTGATAACTGAAGGCTCTGGCTCCCATCCTACTTTTATATACTCTAGGAACCACAAGTAACCCTGCATTGATTGAGCGCAGCTCTCTAGTTGGGTAATATGGAACTATAAGTTCCTTAAGATAAGACGGTGCCTGGCCAGTTAGAGCTTTGTAGGTAAGTAAAATTATTTTAAATTCTATTCTTGATTTAACAGGGAGCCAGTGCAGAGAAGCTAATACTGGAGTAATATGATCTCTTTTCTTAGTTTTTGTTAGAACACGTGCTGCAGCATTCTGGATCAACTGTAAAGATCTAAGAGACCTATTAGAGCAGCCTGATAATAAGGAGTTACAGTAATCTAGTCTAGAGGTAACAAATGCATGAACTAGTATTTCTGCATCACTTTGAGACAGGATTTGCCTGATTTTCGCAATGTTACGTAAATGAAAAAAGGCTGTCCTTGAGATCTGTTTTATATAAGAGTTAAAAGACAGATCCTGGTCAAAGATAACTCCAAGGTTCTTAACGGTAGTGCTGGATGCTAGAGCAATGCCATCCAGAGAAACTATATCGTTAGATAATTGAATTCGAAGGTGATCTGGACCTAGTAGGATAACTTCTGTTTTTTCAGAGTTTAACATTAAAAAGTTACAGGTCATCCAGGTTTTTATGTCCGTAAGACATGCTTGAAGTCTAGAGAACTGGTTAGTTTCGTCTGGCTTAATTGATAGATACAACTGGGTATCATCTGCATAACAATGAAAGTTTACTGAGTGTTTTCTGATAATATTCCCCAAGGGAAGCATATATAAGGTAAATAAAATAGGTCCAAGAACAGACCCCTGTGGAACTCCGTGACTAACCCTGGTTTTCATCGAGCTTTCATTGTTTACATATACAAACTGAGATCGGTCTGATAAATACGACTTAAACCAGCTAAGTGCGGTTCCTTTAATGCCTATTAGATGCTCCAATCTCTGTAATAGGATTTGGTGATCAATGGTATCAAATGCAGCACTAAGGTCTAGCAATACAAGTACAGAGACAAGTCCTTTGTCTGAAGCTATTAGAAGGTCATTGGTAATTTTCACCAGTGCCGTCTCTGTGCTATGATTCACTCTAAATCCTGACTGAAAATCCTCAAATAAACTATTGTTATGCATAAAGTCACAGAGCTGATTTGCTACTGCTTTCTCAAGGATCTTAGAGAGGATAGGAAGGTAGGTCTATAGTTAGAAGGTTAGATATAGGTCTATAGTTAGCCAACACCTCTGGATCTAGAGTAGGTTTCTTAAGAAGAGGTTTAATTACAGCTAGTTTGAAGGCCTGTGGTACATGGCCCGTCAGTAAAGACAGATTGATAATTTCTAATAAGGAGTTGCTAATTAAAGGTAAAACTTCCTTAAGCAGCCTAGTCGGAATCGGGTCTAAGAGACAGGTGGAAGGTTTAGACTTAGAAATAGTTAAAGTCAATTGTTGAAGGTCGATGGGAGAAAAGCCATCTAAATATATTTCAGGTTCTACAGCTATGGATCGATCGGTACTGGTTGAGGGCAGTAGATTATACATTTTTTCTCTAATAGTTAGAATCTTATCATTAAAGAAGTTCATGAAGTCACTACTACTGAGGTTTATAGGAATACACGGCTCAACAGAGCTGTGACTCTCTGTCAGCCTGGCTACAGTGCTGAAGAGAACCCTGGGTTGTTCTTATTTAAATCTATTAATGCTGAATAATAGGCTGCTCTAGCATTACGGAGTGCCTTCTTATATATTTTAAGACTGTCTCGCCAGACTAACCGCGCTTCATCCACATTGGTGGAACGCCATATCCTTTCAAGTTTTCGCGATATTTGCTTTAAATCGCGGGTTTGAGGATTATACCATGGAGCAAACCTCCTTTCTTTTATTAGCTTCTTTTTTAGAGGAGCTATAGAGTCTAGTGTCATTCAGTGAGCATGCAGCACTATCAACAAGATGGTCAATCTGAGACGGACTAAAGCTAGCGTAGGAGTCCTCTGTTATATTGAGCAATGGTACTGAATAAAACCCTGAAGAAATCGCTTCTTTAAATTTAGCTACAGCATTATCAGATAGACATCTAGTGTAGAAACTTTTGCCTAATGGCGTACACTCTGGTAGAACAAATTCAAAGGTTATTAGAAAATGGTCCGATAAAAGAGAGTTCTGTTGAGAGACAATTACATTTTCTACTTCAATACCATAAACCAGAACAAGGTCGAGGGTATGGTTAAAAGAGTGAGTCGGTTTATGTACACACTGACAGAAGCCAATAGAATCTAGTAATGAACCAAACGCAGTACTAAGGCTATCATTATACACATCCACATGAATATTAAAATCCCCTACAATAATAACTTTATCTGTCTTAAGGACTAAACTAGATAAAAACTCTGAGAATTCAGATAGGAATTCAGAATACGCACCTGGTGCACGATACACTATAACAAATAAAATTGACTTTAATGCTTTCCCGCTCGGGTTTGAAAGACTAAGAACAAGGCTTTCAAATGAGTTGTAATTTAATTTAGGTTTAGGGTTTATTAATAGGCTTGAGTCAAAGATAGCTGCTACTCCACCTCCTCGGCCTGTGCCTCCAGGAATATGAGTATTAATATAACCTGGAGGAGTTGATTCATTAAGGCTAACGTACTCTTCATGACACAGCCAGGTTTCAGTAAGACAAAATAAATCAATATGATTATCTGATATTAAATCATTTACAAGTCCACCCTTAGATGACAGAGATCTAATATTTAAGAGTCCACATTTAACTGTCCTGTTTTGATGCACTGTTGCATCAGTTGCCTTAACTTTTATTAAGTTATTTTGTATAACTCCTCTTCTGTTGACTTTAAATAATTGAAGTGGCCGTGGGGCAGACACAGTCTCTATAGGGTTTTGGGTGGGTAACTGGGTGGGTAACTGGGTGGTAACTGGGTGGGTAACTGGGTGGGTAACTGCTCCAAAGGAAGCGCAGAGAGGTGTGAAAGACTGCGACTCTGCTTCTGCTTCCTGGTCTGAACTCTGGGTCATGGATTAGGTCCACTAATGAACTGGGTCAGATTTGTCATCACACTGAGGTAGAGTTTCATTTATGGCTCAGTGTGATGCGTCTCACATTAGTTTATTGATGTTTATAAGCTTCTGTTTTGTCATAACATCAAGAATTATCTTAATCCTCTCCCCTTGAGTTGGGAAGTGAGCTCATGTTGTTTTGAAATTTCATGGCAAGTGACACTATGAGGTCATGTTGCTTTGCTTCCATGTAACTGTATGGTTAGCTTTTTGTGATGCCAGTCTTTCAGTATCACAATGAGTCTGGTGAACGTCTTTGATTACATTTTTTTTAAATCACACAAATTGAGGTTCCAGAAAACAGAAACAGTCCTTTGGTTCTGACAGAGGGTCAGGGTTTGATCTTCTTTACCATGCTCTGATTTTTTCATTCTTTGCACAACTTTTTCTCTCACTTCTCATGTGAACAACCAGGTGCAACACTAGGAATGCCTACCTCTTTTTAAGCATAACCCAACCGTAAAAATGCTTTCCTAACGTTAGAGAAGTAGACCGTTAAAGAGCGATTCTCACCTTGACCTCATGTGACTCTAATGAGTCACACATGACAGCCAGGTGGACTAGAGACTCACGTGCACACTGTTTAAATGCTTTGGCAGTCACCAACCAAGCGGCAACCCCAGGTGCTGAGAATAAAATACACTGTGCAATTATAGCTATAATAGTTTTTCTGTCTGTACATATAATATTTAAATTATTGTGGATTTTACTGTTTTTTATTGCTTATTTATAATACTTAAAATGGCAAATTTGATCTAAAATGACAAGTTATCTTAAAGAAAGAAAATAAGGTTTTATAATAACTATGGTGAGTGTGTCCGTGTTTGACAGAGCGATAACAAAGATCAACTGTCATGGAACCAGAGACTCAGCAAAGAGGTTCCACAAGATGAAGACTGAATGGAAGATGGCCAAGATCGCACTCATCGTCATCCTGCTCTTTGTCATCTCCTGTGTGCAGCCCTCACTGCATTCGCTGGGTAGGTGTCTATGTGTGTGAGCGCTTTCTAGTGTTTTCAATAAGAACTGCAAACACTAGAAAGCGCTCACACACATACACACCTACCCAGCAGTGAGGGCTGCACAGGAGTACGGGGCCCAGGAGATGACAAAGAGCAGGATGACGATGAGTTCATTTGATTTTTATCTTGTCTTTCTTTTACTATGTCTCTTGTGTGCACTTTACCCTATGCTGCTGCAATCCTGCAAATTTCCCCCGCTGCAGGACTAATAAAGGATTATCTTATCTTATCTTAAAAACTGAAGTGCCAAAAACTGCAGTTCCTCAAAATGGCCACTTGGGGCTAAGTCCAAAAGCGAGTCATTGCCCTTAGACTTCCATGTTTTAATGCCCAACTTTACAGTAGATAAAGTCATTTTTACAGCCTGGTACAGAAAATGGTTTTGGTCCCTATAGCTAATTCCCCCCTTGAATATTTACAATATTTATATCACTCACCCTTTAAATTATATTGAGACTTAAAGTCCACTGACTAACCATCTATTTTCCCGATTTTGGATTAGCCAAGAGGTAGGCTGTGTTGTAACTGCCAACATGGTCATGTAGATGATGTCCATATTCTGTACAGTCTATGGTCAGAATTTACGAAGTCTTTTGGTTTAGCCACAAAAAATGATCTTTAACTCCTAACTTCTAGAGATATTTAGAGAGTTTAACATCAATTTATGCCGAGCACTGAAGTCTCCCTTTTCTTTAGCTGAATGGCGTCAGCTCTTTAATGCATGCCTCACAATCACTGGCTCATTCACCAGCGGGTTGACTTGAATGATCAATTTTGTCCTTAGTATGGGACTTGCTTATACCAAGTGGAGTTTCAGCAATGAAGTATATTGTGGATAGCCAATAGGAAAGATCTTAGGTTATTAAATGAAATACTGAGCTGGATCAAAACGATGTACATTATGTAAGATCAAGGCTTTTAAAGAATTGATAACACATTCATATTTGCATGAAATTGAAATTGGAGGCATGGTGAAACCCAACACTTTTCCTATGAACAGTGCTTCCTGGTTAATGTTTTCGTTGTTGTAAGCATTAAGCTGTCAGGCCGCGGGGCAGTGACAGGTCGTTCTATGTGGGGCATCCAATACATGGAGCATTTCCATCTCTCCGTAATCATCTTAGTTCACAGAAAAATCACAAGTAACCCACATGTACACACACACACACACACGTACTGTATATGCGCACTGCCATGCAGGACTCCATTACCGAGGGTCCAAGGACTAATCCGTTAATCTGTGAGTTTCAGACTTAATCCACAGCTTACATTACGCGACCTCGTATTTCAACGTAATGCACTTGTTGCAGACGAAGATGGCTGATTGTTGTTAAAGTCTCTGACCTCCATCTGCTTCAAACCCTGAACACAGCAGATTATATATACTTTTACTTTTGTCTATTTTCACTGCTTACCTACTAAGTAAAACCTATACTTTGCTATATTTTTCTTTAGGGTACCTCTGAAGTACTTTTAATACCTGACATGTTTAGACTTAAGGAATAGTTTGACAATTTGTGAAATATGCTCATTGGTTTTCTTCAGAGAGTTAGATGAGAAGATTTATACCACTCCCATGTCTGCACAATAGATATGAAGCTACAGCCTGCAGCCAGTTAGCTTAGCTTAGTTTAGCTTAGAATAAAGACTGGAAACAGGGGGCAAACAGCTAACCTTGCTTTGTTCAAAGGTAGCAGTTCGGTCTACCAGCACCTTTAAAGCTCTCTAATTAACACGTTATATCTCGTTTGTTGCCAGGCAACCTTGCAGTGACAACAACACTCCATCTATAGGGTTGCTGGTAGGACGGATTTCACAAAATGTCACACTATTCCTTTAAGAATTATTTTTAATTACGTTGACAACACCGTGGGTTTCAAGAAAACCTTGAGACTGTTGGTGCACTAATGCTACTGTTGCTAATGTTCAAGCTAACTATATAAAAGGAAAGCTGCTCTTTTATTAGAAAGTCCCTGATCAAAACCATGATCTGGATTCACTCTGTCTTTAGATCATAAGTAACACTACATTGGCTGTGTTTCTGTGCGTACTGTTCAGACTCTGACCGAGCATGAAGACATCTCCATGTCGGACATCAGCCTGAAGCCACCCGGTCATCTTCCTGCTACTGTAAGAGTCCACCGACCGTCAACCTTTTGCTCTGTGCAGTAGATGTGGCGTCTGTTGTTTGTATCAAGAAAATCAACCAATCCCACGAAAAAACTGTCAGTGAGATCAATTTCTTCAGCTTTAACCTTTTCTGTCCTTTCCGCCCAGGTGATTTAGTCATTTGTGTTTTAAAGGGACTTATCACCCATTCTATAACACTACAACACAATGGTTGGCATATCTCTTTTTGTTTTTTCTTTCTAGTCTATTCAGCTGACTCAACTTGTCTTCATTTCCAAATCTGTGAAAATAGATTGACTGACCCCAAGGCCAATATTGACTGAATGTTCTATCGTACTAACACAAGCCGCTATCTGCAGAGAAATCATTAGGATTTGTGATGCAGATAACTTTTACGCTGCTTATGAGCAAAAAGCCAAAACAACAAAAACAATGAATCCAAAACTGTGCCAATTCCATACATGTTTATTTAATTTATGTTTATGTATAAAAGTAAGTCTGTCTAAAAGAATGATCGCAGGTTTTAACAATTTATGTCTTATTTTGTCTCATCTTTCCTGTTGTAATAACATAGTTTACACAGGGATTGCTGATATCTGGAAACTTGACGACATTGCTGCAACAAAGTTTAATTAGATTAAACCACTTTATTTGAGGGTAAAACGTAAAATAAGTGGGCCTTTGCCTGGTATGTAATATATGTATTCCGAGCTGTCTCTCACAAATAAGTTTGGCTAAGCTGTTGGTCTGATCGTCTGACTGGTTGTCCTTCCTTGACCTGCTTTTTACCAATGTCTCCATATAGCACCACAAAAGAATAGTCTGACATTTTGGGAAATATTCATATTATCTTTCTTATCTTGTGTTTGTAAGCTTAGGATGAAGCTACAGCCAGCAGCCGGATGGCGTTAGTACGTTAGTAGGCTCTATCCGAAGTTTACTAAATTTTCCCACCAGGACCTGTAAAGCTCACTAATTAACTCATTATCGTCATTATTTCAACTTTGTGTTAAGTTGTGTTTTATGGGGTGTTGTATGGTATATTTCTTAGCTGGGGGCAGTGCCTTCATGAGTCATTTGCAGCGTTACTACTCCACTGCTAGCTGTGGTCCTTACTGCGAACCTCACCTCAATCAGTCCGCTAATTGCCGAAAGTCTGTTCAGTTTACATGGAAGTTAGCCTGCTGCTATTGTTGCAATGGCATTGGTACACGGGAATAGCCATCATTCTGATCATCCTGCTACGTTGATTTAAACCGAAATGTCCATTCTACTCCTGTTCTTTTTCTATGTGCTAAGCTAAGCTAACCAGTTGCTGGCTACACCGCCACATTTAACAGACAGGCATGAGAGCGGTATCACTATTCTCATCTAACTCTCTAAATATTATCAATATGAATACACTTTGGAATATAATAGTTATTCTGTCTGTATATATAATATTTTAGTTATTGTGGATTTTATTACTGTTTTTTATTGCTTATTTGCTTATTTATAATACTTGTTTGTTATAATAGTTGGCACTATTCTCTCTGCTGCTGTAAATCCTGTAAATGTCCCCGCTGTGGGACTAATAAAGGATTATCTTATCTTATCTTATCTTACCTTAAATAAGTATATTTCTTTTACTATTCCTTTAACCTGGCCAGAACAATTCAATTGTAAATCATATACATTTTGTCCCAAAATTCTAAATTAAGACCTAAATAGTAATAAAAACAGAATTATCCTTAACAACAACATATGTTTATACTTAAATATGCTCAGCTAGAGTTCTTTCTCCTCTAGTTCAGAGCTATTGATCTCAGCAGGTCGACTTAGTGTTACAGTCCTACTCCATCAAAGGCACTGCAGGAAAGCCATTCAATCCAACCAATCACTCCCTTTCACCAGCTGTGACTGTTTCATGTCTTGCACTGGCAGGTTAAGTGGAGGATAGATGTACTGATCCAAATCAGAGCAACAGTTAATAAAACTTCATTCTCTCCCTTTAACCTCCATCTCACTGTGATTTTTCTTTCACACAACCATCCAGCCACCTACCCCCGTTAGACATGTGGAGTCTCAGTCACAATAACATCAATGAACATCTCTCTCTCTCTCTCTCTCTCTCTCTCTCTCTCTCTCTCTCTCTCTCTCTCTCTCTCTCTCTCCGCTACACAGCTGGACATCCTGAAGGAAGAGTCTAGGCCAAGGACTGGGCGTAAGACAACGGCATCCGTCATTGTTACCTCCATATCCAGCCCGTCGATACTGCATAGTCCGCCAGGTTTCCATGGCAACCTCAAATTGACCAAAACGTACAGCCCGGTTGTCAAGGAGCCCCTTGACATAACCAGGCTGGAGACCACAGCATTACCATAAACAGGTGGACAAAAGTGCAACAACCGTGTGTTACCGTGTGTGTGTGTGTGTGTGTGTGTGTGTGTGTGTGTGTGTGTGTGTGTGTGTGTGTGTGTGTGTGTGTGTGTGTGTGTGTGTGTGTGTGTGTTTCAATAATTCCATCCATGGGACTTTTCTGTAACTACTGGAAAGGGTGGACCCCACATTTGGGCAAAAAAAGTTTGGCCTCTACAAAGGAGAAAAATGAGTATGTGTGTGTGTGTGTGTGTTTCAATAATTCCATCCAAGGGACTTTTCTGCACCAGCATGCTGTCGGCTGGTTTTGGTAACTCAAAACCAGAGCATGCACTTTATTCAAAAAATTTTTGCGTGTGAGAATGTGAGCGTGAATGCTCAGTAAATTTAAATACATGTGTTCGTATTTGCACATATACATGTGTGTTTTACTTTTTCTGACATATCATGGTGGTTAGAGATGGTTTACTTCAGAGCCGGAAGCAACAAATAAGCCTTAAAAACACAATGTGATAAACTTAATCTCTCTACGGTTGGGTATCTATAAAAATTGTATTCATTTGTAGTTCAGATTATTGTCATAGTATTTATGTAGAAAAAAACCAAAATATGTGTTGTTCTTTGATTCTTTTTGGATTCAAGGTTTAAGTCTTCTTTATCTTGCCATACATAAATTGAATAAGCTTATTCTGGGGCAGTATGAGCATTTAATGAGCCATATTTTGAACTCTACGTGCTTTAATGCATTGATCCCACTGAGAATCAACACCCTACTTTGAAACTATATGCTGATTTAGACAACTTTAAACTATAACGAGCAGCTCCCGTTATATGAGTGAGCACAGTCTGAATTCACTTATGCAACGTGGAGAGAGTCAAAGTAAACAAGTAACTGGGAAAGAAAGTCACACATTTAGCAACAGGAATGATTCTCATGAGCAGGCGGACGAAGCCAGAGCTACAATGACCGTTGATACTGGATGTACATTTAACAGGCAGCTAGAAAATGAACTTTATTAGGATGTACATGTTGCCCTGTTTATACTAGATGTGTAAGTAAGCAGTTTACGCAAATCAAATGTTTTCCAATGTATGCAGATTTTCCACCACGTTAAAATATATAGATTTTTTGTTTTGTATTTATTACTTGTGATTTATTACAAATTGAAAGTTGTCTCGGGTGGTGCATTCATTTAAAAAACTGCAGTGCTGCAGACTCTGAAATGATAGAGCTTCGCACTAGCAAATTAAACCACGGCAAATTTATATGAATTCAAATCAACCTCTGGGAAACACTGCTAATACTGTTATGTACGGATATGTTATCCAGGAGAAATGAAATGCTCATTCCAGTCGTTTTGCCTTCTAGTGGTCAAAAAACTCTTAATGCAGCTTTAATATGATTTTTTTTCTTCTAAACTGGGTAATCAGACACACATTTGCACAAATGCGACAGGACAGGACAGGATACCATCATATTGTTTCCCCTCTGGCTCTTTGTCATTGATTTTTCCATTCAGTATGTGAGAGTGAATGTGAGTGTCCACACTGACTCTGTACTTTGCATTCCTCTTGATGCCAAACCCTGCTGTAGTATCTACTTTTAGATATTCAGCTGACAGTTTACTAAATTACTTTACCATTATTTGAGTGTTTATTCTTGATTGACAGTATAGATCCCATCACGGCCAGATGTTCATAACATTAACAATGTTTTAAAATCCTTTTAATTTCCAAAGCTCTCGCTCCACTTCTGTATATCACAGTTCCCTTTGACATTCTTAAGATTGCTGCATCATTGACTATGATTGTAATAACTGTTCTTTTAAATGATCAACATTCAAATCTTAGTTAACAAAGGTTGACATTCCCGCCGTTGCTAATTTCTCCTTCAATACCCATCAATGAATGTACAAAATGACATGGCTTGCGTCTGAAATGGCATTCTATGCACCACATACTCAATATGTGATATATATATATATATTAAACATAATGTTCTGTTAATAAACAGTGTATCTTTCTTTTGAGACGCACTGAACTGTTATTGACACGTCGCTTTCTGAGAGCCTCCTTGCCAGTTTCAGACGTGTAACCACGGTAACATGTGTCAACGTCATGTGACCAAACGCCGATTTGAAAGAATCATAAAAGTCTAAACCACTGGAAAAAAATCTTCTACTTAAATTAGATCTTTACTGACTGTCTGTTCTAAACGTTGTTGTCACTAACGCATTGCATTGTTGGATATTTTTGCCGGCGTGGTGTCCAGTGTTGGAATAAAGTAATATTTCACCAGAAATGGAATGCAATTCATGTACTATCGGTTTCATAATAAGGTTTCAGACATGCTGTTTAAGTGCACAAAATAGAATGTTAAAATGGTATTTTGGACTCAACAAAATGTAGAATAATTAATGAAATGATGGTTTAATTAAGTGATGGTGACATGTTGATTTTGTTATCTTTGTAAAAAATGTTTTGTGTTGTTATTATTTATTTTTCTAAATAAAAATGTTGCAAAATTCTGCACAACTGGTGGCCATGTCTCCATGTCTTAAACTAGCCATGCAGTAATATAGCAGCAACTACTGATGGTTTCTATTATATTTCCTATTATTTTTTAATAATGAATTCTTTACACCATCCACTCGTGCAGAACAGTATTCTTCAATGGTCTCCCCCTCTCTAAAGAAACATATATATAGAAAGTATATTCTGGTTGGCAAAAAAAAAGAAGAAATATCATCTTGTTCCGCTCACACACTTACATACACACATTCATGTGCAGAGCCATAATGATTGCAGCTTCCAATTCATCATCCGTCCATCAGTGTCGACTGACCGATATTTTCCTAAATCATTAGGTCAGTTTCCTGAATGGACGAGATCCATGCAGCACAGCAGATAACAGCTGGAACATCCTGATGTTAGATAACAGAGTGGCAGCAGTGTAGGTCATATCTGTCCAATACGGCAGAGAGCAGATGTGATGGACAGACATCCTCCATGCTTTTTGACCTGAATAGTCCCTTCAGAATACTGGCGCCCTGCAGAGGTGAGAGCTGGTATTCGATTTGCATGAGTAAAGGGTGGAGGATTGGTGGAGGATGTATTCAGATCCATTACTTGAGTAAAATCAGCAATACTGTAATAAAGAAAGTCATCCCCAGTGGATAACTTCTATTAAGACAATTCTTTTTGGTATCACAATTTTTCTGAAAATGTTTGTTTCTATATGCAAATGAGGCATTGTCTTGTGGTATATTTTCAGGTCTTGCACAATACAGCGAAGGACCTAAGTGTTTCTGTCTTACATAGGGTGCAGGAAGCAGATGGACAGGATACCAGGGGCCAAATGTGATTAAGTGTGTATAATGACGGAGCCACATACTTTATCTTGACTTTCCCACCCAAATGTGATTAACATGTATCCTATATAATGAGGTGTAAGAGCTCGAAAGTCAGGGAACTCACAGATTCGACTCGAGACCTCCGGGCGCTCTAGACGTCCGTCATGACATGTGTTGCTTGTTTGTAATAAACTTTATTATACCAGCAAGAACAGTGTCCGCGGAGCATCCTTCCTCATCACTTCAACAGCACTGTCACATGAAAGATACGACAGTCTTGTCAACTGTTAAATTTACGGCTAATTTGCATGAATTTCTACAATAGAAATAGAAATCTGAACATTGGATAACTCCAGGTTGAACACAGGATTTGTTACCGAGAGGATTTTAGATATATATTTTATTCAAAATGCCAACAGCAGTAAAAACAACAACATTTTTGTCATGTTTTTAGGTATAAAGTGTTCTATGAATCAGGCTATGAATGATATATTGTCTGTAACAACCTTGACAATACATAAAGGAATTAACGGGAAAGTTTGCCATATGTAAGTGCTACTGAAGTGGAGATTTCTGGCTTATAGTCTAAGAAAAAACTCATTTTGAGAAACAGCTTTTGGAGATATCACAATAAAACAGATGCAGGTAGGAAAAGGTGTAATTTGGATGTTTTCCAGTCTGAAAGAAGACATTTTTATGGAAGCAAAAAAGCCCTGACATTTTTAGTGTCTCCCCTTCAAAGAAAGTCACATTAGAAAAAGAATGTACTTACAAAGTACTGATTCTACAGAAAGAATGCCCCTTAAACTTATTTTTCATTATTACATATTCTTATTACTAATACATTCATTTTTAAGCAGCATTTAATGTTGTCGTTGCTCGAGGCAGAGCTAATTTTAACTATCTCTATACTGTTAAGTGGTTTAATCTATGACGATGCATTATATTTTATCAGCTCGTTGTTCATTTTGTATGTAAAATCTTAATCTGCAGAGTAACTAGGAACTACAGCTGTCAGATAAATGTAGAGAGGTATAAGTACAGTATATCCTTCTGCAGTAGAAGTATGAAGTTGCTTAAAATGGAAACACTCAAGTAGAGTAAACCTCAAATATGTACAGTACTTGAGTAAATGTACTTTTTTAATACTATAATGAAACCAATACAAACAATTGAAAACATTCACAGAACATTTTTGTGAGAAGTGACTATAGTTGCTTCAGTCCGTCTTTCTCTCTGCACTATCCATCTCACAGTGCGTCCAGTCTCTTAGAAACCTGTAAGAGGTCATGCTTCATTAGCAGGGCTGCAGGCTCCGGCATTGACACGTGCAGTTGTGCAAGTGTGTAGGTCTCTGGTGTGTAATCACGCCTGTCATCCGTCACACTCTCATTGCGTCGTGTTTTTCCTCAGTACAAACATTCATCACTGTCATTGATATGTTTTGAGTCAAACACTGATGCTGTTTGTAGAAAGATCTATGAGTTTATTCTTTCTTTATTACAATTTGAGAGCGTGAAAGAGAAAGTGACTTTATTTCATCTGTGTTTTGTGTTGTGATTTGGTTGCCTTACTCCCCCTCTAGTGCTGTCAAATGGCCCCATCCATAGGTCACATGGTCACACCTGAGGCAGGGAGGACACCACAATCAGTCCAAGGAAATGCCCCCCTCAGGTGCTCTTCACCTTTAGCAAGCAGCTATATATATGCTCTGTTGTGTCCCTCTCTGTGTTCAGTGTTTGACCCCAGCCATGTTGTGTTTGGCATAGCTTAAAAGCACTCACACACACACACACACACACACACACACACACACACACACACACACACACACACACACACACACACACACACACACACACTCACACATATACAACACAACACATACATCTACACAGATTGCTTTGCACTTCAACTTCTCCTTCATCTCAAACACTATCCAGTTGGCCCTGGTTTAGTACATCCATCCATCCGTCCATCCACTCCCCATAACCACTCATCATATTCAGGGTCACTGGATCCGCTGCAGGTCTTTGGACTGTGGGAGGAAACCAGAAAACCAGGAGACAGAAATGTACACAGATCAAACCCGGGCCAAAAAACATATTTTTTAAGAATATTAATTAGTGAAAATTTTGAGATGCAGATTATTTTAACCTCTGACAAAGCCAATTTAGCTATTTCCACCTGATTCCAGTCTTTATGCTAAACTAAGCTAACGGTCTGCTTTCTGGCTACAACTTCATATTTAACGGACAACCACAAGGGTGGCATCAATCTTTTAATCTACTGTCTGTAAGCCTCGGTAACAAAGCAAATATGTGTAAGTATATGATTTCTTAACAACAGAAAACTTAATTTAATGGGGTAGATTTGTGGTAAACATGTCCAACATGAGATGTCCAACTGACTGTCAATATGGACCCGTAGTAGGTTTTGATAGAAGCTGTATTGAGTGATAGATGGATGATTACTGGCTCATGTTCACTTAGAATCAGATCAGTGCAAAACTCAATTTCAAGGTCTGACTGTTTGTCAGGAAATGATCAAAAAGAAAAGTCACCACCTACTGAATGTCAGACTGTGCTTGTGTTCACGCAGACCTCTACAGCTGTGGTTGGCCGCTAATTGAATTGCTCCATATCTCACACACACAAACAGAGGAGTTTAATCCACTTGATGGACGTGTTTCTAGAGAAACACTGCTGGGGGAAGTTTGTCCTTTCCTTTTGTCGCGAGCAGAATGGGTGAATGCGAAACAGAAAATCAAAAGGCATCAGTGCACAGAGACTGATTAGGGATAATAGGGTGCTAGCAGCAGGAAGCGATAGCACTAAGAGAGGGAGAAGGAGAGAGAGAGAGAATGTGTTGCAGTAAGAGGGGTCTATATTGGCGATGTGAATCGGCAGTGAAGCATTCTGGGGCTTCGTGTTACAGGCCTTATAAGGGCCAGGGCTCCTGTGTCTAGGCTCACCTCGGCTATTCTTAGGCTGTCTGTCCCTCACCCTCAGCAACTCTGCAGGCAAGAAACGCTTCTCTCTTAATAAGTTTAAACTTTACTTGTTAGAGCTTGCACATTCTTATATTTGAGGTTTGTTTGGGGAGTTCTTAGTTTACAGGGTAAGAGATTGAGGAGTCAGAAATAGTTTAGTGTTGTTCTGCAGTGGCCCAGCTTGGCCCTGCACTCTTTCTGTGCGTGTCTATATACACATACGTGTATCTGTGTGCATGAATGCATGCCTGTGTGTGTGTGTCACAGAGGTTCCACAGCACCTGACCCACCCAGCAGCACCAGCACCACCCAAGGGTGTTTGTCCTGAGAGCCGGGAGCAGACAGGGAGACACGGTAGTGAAGCGAGGGCTGACCGAGGAGAAGCAACCGCCGAGGCCGACCGGGACAAAAGGATAGCAGAGGAGGACAGAGAGCAGAGAGCAGGAGGAAGAAGCCACACAGCAGAGCAGGAGTTGTTAGCAGGAGGAGTGTAGACGTTGAACCGAAGATGACTGCGTACACAGTGACTCTGAACGGCCCCGCTCCATGGGGCTTCAGACTACAGGGAGGAAAGGACTTCAACATGCCCCTCACCATCTCCAGGGTAAGGACACAAACCACATACATAGAAAGAATAAGTAAATAAGGTGTCTCACAAACACCAGCAAACTGATCAAAACTTCACTCAGACATAATACAAACCAACACACACAAATATGTAAACACAGAAACCTTAACCTTCAAAAAGCTTCACTTTTATCACATTTTCCTGCTTGATTATCTGCACAAGTATCATTTTGGTGATTTGAAGGTGAAAACGTGTGTAGGTGTCTGTAAAAAACAAATAAGTCCAACAGAACATTTTTAGGTGTAGGTTACGTCTAACCTGTTGAAGCAGGTTTATTATAGGTCCCCCTTCACTGTAATGAAATGTAACCTGGATGTTGATGAAAACATTCATTTAATGAATTTTCATCCTTTTCCCCTGGTTTGACAATAATGTGTTGCATGTTCAAAGGTGTGATCTGTGTGTGAGCAGCGTTATGTAATGTTGCTGTACGTGATGATGACAGGGAGGCTCAGATGTAATGTCCAGAGAGATTTTAAGAATAGAGCAGCAGTGGAAGGACTGAAATAGTTTAACTTGAGTAGAGGTGCTGCGGCATTAGCTAACGTTTAGTTTTCCTGAACATTTAGGTTTTGATTAGAAAAGTCCAACCTCAAAATTCAGCTTATGATCAGTTTGATTAATCGTGACTTAAGTGTAACTACGTTTTAGATCAGAACAGTCAAATCATCAGATGAGAATATGTGTTTTTATAACAAGGCAGAGTAAAGACTTTGTTCTACTGTCGCAAATGACAGAAGACAAACACGATGATTTATTTAAGAAACAACAAGAAGATAAATACTCTCTTTTCTCATATGTACATACAACTTTCTCAACCATCTTTATAGATAATGATTATCAGCCTATAACAATAACAATTTGAAGAGAAAATGGGGGAAATTAAGTGTTACTCTACAAATGAAATAGTTTTTAACCTCCGCAGACAGCAAGCCTCTCTGTCTGGCAGACTGCTGGTGTATTTACAGCGTTTCCTTTAAATAGCACTGGAGGAGAGGTGGATGGATGGAGAGGGCTGGGAATGGGACAGGACAGAAGGCAGCTTGTGTTTCCTTTAGTAAGCTTTATTCCTCGCTTATAGTTCAGTTTTACCTTTTGGGACAAGGTGACAGAATGGATGGATGGAGGAAGGTGGAGGAGGTGACTCTTAGCCGAGTACAGTTTGGACTTAAACTCTCCTTTTTCTTTCATGATTGATGCTCAGCTGGTGATCAGCCTGAGTTTTATTGATTCACAGCTCCAGACATCTTCTGATCCTTTAGTCTTAGACAACAAGGGGGGGATTTAATGCATCTGGCATGACATTGTTTCATTGGATTTGAGTTCATCCTGTGGTCGTGTTGGGCTCTGACAGGTTAACATAAAACACCGCAGCTTGACATGAGTTGGGGGTGACATTACAGTTTGACGCAATACTGCCGCGGGTGGATTTCAGCATCATTTTCCCAAGAACTAAGAAGAGGAAGAGGAATGTGGACAGTGGATTCCTGACGTCTTGTTAGCCAAGCTGAATCCCTCCAATTATTTTATATGACTTTTAGTCGGGCTAATGAAGAAAGAAAATGTCATCCATGACTTTACCCTTTAGTTTATTTATATGCTGCATTTGGAATGGAATCAGCTCTCTGATGGAAGAAGCTTGTATGATATGTTTTTTTATAGAGCGAATGACACATCTTTTGATATAAAACAGTCCAGGTGTGAAAATCCAGGACAGCGGCACTCAGTAATCACAATCCAATTTTCAGGAAATCTGTCCTAAAATCCATTTCCTGTTGTTCTCTGTTGTATTTGAAGTCTCTGACGCACGTGAAAACATGCATGACGGAGTGGTCAGCAGCATTATGTGTCTACACAGCCAGGCAGAGATCACTTTTCACCTTCCTTTACACACACACACACACACACACACACACACACACACACACACACACACACACACACTTTTCTACACACACAGGCATAATGACTGTTATTCAAAGGAGTAAAAAGATGTTTAAAAAGCAGATAAAAAAAGATAGAAAGGCTGACAGGAGGAACAAGGACGAGTGGTGAAATAATGTTGATTAAATGTGGATTATAGAGAGGAGGACTTAGTGTAAATAGAAAAAAAGATGGATTCAAGGAAGTCTTGCATGAATGTCAGTAGCAGGTGTGTGTGTGTGTGTGTGTGTGTGTGTGTGTGTGTGTGTGTGTGTGTGTGTGTGTGTGTGTGTGTGTGTGTGTGTGTGTGTGTGTGTGTGTGTGTGTGTGTGTGTGTGTGTGGCTCAGCCGGGTCAATCACAGTAAAGCCGGAGGCATCAACAGCATTGCTTATTTTTAACTCTTTAACGAGTTGACTGTAAGCCTAGACCCAACACCGTATGCCCCGGGCCTCCTGCTCACTTAAACCTCCTCTCTGTGTAGGTTTAGCCTAAAGTCAGGCTTTGTAGCAGAGCCAGGAGCATGAACATTCAGCTGACGGTCAATTGAAACAACAAGGGTTTGTTGGATCTGTCCCCTCAGCCACAATACTCAGACTGTATGAATAGCTCCTTTACATTATATCCCTGTACTGCACACTTCATGGCTTTGTAACGGGAAAACTTGCTTTTTATATTTTTGATTTATTTAAGTGATTTAAAAAACGTTGGTTCCACTCTGTTGATAAACCTGATGCAGAATTTCTTACTCGCCCTTTTTTTTGCAGAGCTGATGGATTCGTTAAATTTGCTTCCTCAGCTCTTCTCCTCTCAACCTTAGTTTTATTGATTGAGCTGCTACACCACATAGGAAAAATGAACAAATTATTTCATTTACATTTTAAGTTTCTTATTTTATATTCAACCAACAAATGAATCCAACATTCATACATTTCCCTCCAGTCTGTCATGTGTGCATGTATTTATGTAACTGCATACCTTTTCCAGTTGCTTGTTTGTTTCCTGAGGAATCTGTGTCAGCGTTCTGAGTGTGACCTGCTCTGTTGGCCCCTCCATAGATAACCCCCGGGAGCAAGGCGGTGGGCTGCAGCCTGGCCCAGGGCGACATCATCTCAGCCATCGATGGGGTCAGCACTGAGGGGATGACCCACATGGATGCCCAGAACAAGATCAAGTCTGCCTCCACCAAGCTGGCACTCACCATGCAAAAGTAAAAAAACAGCACACTTATACCAAAAAAAGCATCTCTTTAAAACTTAAGTAGATGATGAAGAAGCAAATGATAAGGTAGTGGATATGACCTGGCAGAAAGAACAGAAAAAAGACAAATGAGTGTGTGGAAGAATGTTATAAATGTCTTAAAACAATGAGTGTACCAACCAAGGTATTCCCCTCTTGGTTCTCATGATTTGTTAATGGCTCTTCTGTCAGATATCTTTAAATTGTCAAAAACAAAGTGGTAAAATTTGATGTAACGGCATAATTTAAAGGGACACTTTGTAATTTAATCTTTAGATCAAGACGTGCTGCAGCATTTTCCACAGGAATTCCAAGAATGGAGTCACCCATGCCAGTCATCGCCCACCAGAAGGTACAAACACACCCACAACAATAATGAACAAATAGACTACAAAAATACCAGCTGTATATCTGCATACTTGTTTATGTTTGTTTGTATGTCTGTCATACGTGCTTTGCATTCTTGTCCTGTTTGTGAGAATATCATCTCCACTTTTCTTCAATGTTGCCGCGAGACAACTCCCTGCTGCCCTCTAGAGTCAAATATTCACAGTGCAGCTGCAGGGAGGTCAGCAAACCAAAAAGAGAGCAACCAACGGAAAGGAAAATGAAGACAGAACAAGCTTATACTTTTACTCTCTAGTTTCACTTTAAGGCCGTCTTTTCTCCATCTAACTATCTTGACCTCTTCTCATCTTTTTAAGGAGTTAGAAAAAGCGAAAGAGGAGGTTGGGCCTAAACATTTTGGAGAGGAAGTTCAAATGGTGCAGACAGTGTCCTATGACATTTTCCAGGGAAAAAAGCCTTCTGAAAGGAATCTCTTCCAAGTTCCTAAAAAAGATCCGGAGCTCCTCTCAACCCCGATCAAAGCTCCGGCCTCCTCCACACCATCTGCAGTATCTTCACCAAACCAGTGGATGCAGTACAATTCCCCAAAGGGCCTTTACTCCCCTGAAACTCTCAGAGAAATGATGCTGATGCAGGGCAAGTTAGGACAGGGGTCTGCATCTTCCCAGGGAGTTTCATCACTGTGGTAGGTTACCACGGAGATAAGTAACCCCCAGTTATCTAATACTAAGAGAAGAAGATTTAACTCCTCAGCTGATGTAACAAAACTTAACAAAAGTGCTGCTTTTCACAAATGAACCGAATGCACATCACGTCCCCATTTACCTTCACATTAACCGGACCGTATGGAGAAAATATACTCAGAACTTTCCATCGCTATCCCAGCAGTCATTCCTCTCACACATGGCACTATTTCGGGAGCATACACACAAACATACCTGGCCGGCCTCCAGGTAACAGAGCAGCAGTAGATCAGACTACAGGAATTAAACAGGGGAGATGAGGCTGCAAAAAGTCTTTTTAAAGGAGTCTTTTTGCTGCTTCAGCTCCCTAATTTGCTTTGTATCTTTAAGCCAAAGCCTCTCCGTTTGTAATAACACATTGGGAGACAGTTTAACACATTTTGGGACCGGGGGGAAAAGAGTTATTATGTTTGGGACCGGGGGGGCAAAAAGAGTATTATTATTATTATTATTATTATTATTATTATTATTATTATTATTATTATTATTATTATTATTATTATTATTATTATTATGTAGGATTTTCTATGGATATTACAATACTATCTTTATCTTGATTTTCTTGATATAATAATAATCATTAACGTTTTATTTCTTTTTTGGTCAATTCCATTAAAAATACTAGTGTAGGGAGGTTGAGAGAGAGTTTGTAACCATAACTGAGCAAAAGTGTGATTTAAGAGGCGCTGGATATTTACACAGTATTATCATAAGTGTATTTTGTTACATTATATTAGTATTTCAATATACTGTTATCGTCAATAGCGGTATAGTGCAACATCCCTCATCTTAAAGCATCAAACAGACGTCAATATAAATGTGTGTTGCTCTTTATCGATTTTGTATTTATCGTATTACAAATTTTGAGGGCCACTATACTCAGTTCTGGGGTTTGAAATTTATGAAATAATGTTGACAGTGTTAAATATTTGTTAATCCCATGAAAGGTCCAAAACCCTCATGAGTCAGTCCATTTCAAAGACCTTTCCAACTTCTTTTCCCAGTCTGTGACATTCAGCCCCGAACCCATTTGTTCCAACTTAACACATAAATCTTCCATTTGACAATAATGAATTTCCTAAAAAGAGAATCTGGGCACTTCACTCAAACAGGAGTAAATAGTGTATCAGTCGCTGATTAATTCACATTTGGTGCTCTACTGAGTATTCTAAATAAACACCGTAGTGAAGAACATGTCCGTCAGTGCGACAGTGGAGGAATAAGAGATATCAGGCTAACACTTGTTACTGGTCGGAGTTAGGTTGGTGCCACCGTTGAGGGAACTCTCCTCACAGGGATGGCATGAGTTTGGACGTAGCCTCAGTCATGGACACACAATCTGCCTCTGACATATCACATCCAGATATCAGTCTCCTCTAATGTGTTTGCCCTCTGGAGCCGAGCTGCTTTACAGTAAAAGGCCAACGGTAAGTCAAATGTCAGGCAAGGTGCTCCAGGCTGCAGGGACAGATGACGGCAGCATCATGCCAGCAACCCCACCTCATCCAGCACATAGAGACTCCTGATCCAACACGCACACACACACACACACACACACACACACACACACACACACACACACACACACACACACACACACACACACACACACACACACACACACACACACACACACACACAGGAGAGAGCAGCTGTTGGTAAGGGAATGTTCCGCTCTGGTTACACGCCATCATCCTGAATCTCCTGGATAAACCCCTCGGCCAAACCAGAGATAGCTGCCCTCTCTGTGGGAGATGTGAGAGATGCTGGCGAGCTCTTCCCACTTTACCTACTGTACCCCGAACAAACCCGTGTACTGTACGGACGAATCCAGAGGCTGAATTTGGTGTGAAAACATTTACACTGCCAGTAGGACTAGAGATGTTTGGGGTTAATCCCGGTCGGCCATCGTTTGTGTAAATGGGGAAGATATTTAGTCTCAAAGAAACTAGATATGACACATGTCCTTTGAGAACAAAATAACCACAATGCACAGCTTCTGTCTGACCCTGATGTGGAAGTGCTGTGTGCTCGAGTAGCTAATTAAAACAGGCTAATTAATTGCTAGCATTTAATTCAAACTCCATGGTGGAGTAAAAAGGAATCTCGTTCTTTCACGACCCCTGCTTTGTCTTTTGACGGCTATCGAAACTAGATGTATTTAAGTCCCAGTGAAACGGAGATTAGAGCGTCTTCAGATTCTGTACTGTGATATTTTAACAGTGTACAGTTATCAAATCCTTCGTATTTCATTGGACAGCTAAAAAGTGGGCGGTCTCAACAGCTAACGAACCTCTCTTGTTGTTAAAGTTGTCGATTGATTGATGAATGAATAAATGTTACGATTTTATTTGTTGAAATTAGTTGCTACCAGCTTACGAAGGGACGCGTCGTATTTGGATTTACAGGAAGAAAAGAAGATTGTTTTTTTCATTAAAATACAAATAATACAAATTTGTTTGTACTTTTTTAGCCTATATAACAATATAACATTTTTCATTGCATCTTAACTTTAATAATAGTTGAGATTCATTAAAGTAATATTGATTTCATGGAGCAGAGGATTTCACATTTCATTGATAATATGTCCATGAAATGCTATTAAATAAACTTTTCAACGTTACATAGGTGCTACTGCGGTAATGCTGGTCGTCTATATGTAACGGCTGCAGTCCTGACATATGTAGAGGTGGTATGTGTAGTCTTTGTGTAGTTGTGTATATTTGTGGCTGTGCTGAGCTAAATGTGTCTTAGTGTCGTGTGATCGAGACGCTTCTGCTCTTGTCAGTCACTCCTGATGATGCAGAGGAAGCTGGGAAATATCCCAGTGATAATGAAACGGCTGCACATGGGATTACAGCGCAGTGCTGTGGTTGGATAGTTTCCTACAAACACACGGCGCCATTGTAATCACCAAAATACCCTCCTGGTGATTCATCACGTTCTTTCCTTTTCCCTCTGTCTGTCTGTCTGTCCGTTCCTCTCTGGTGTGTTTCAGGTTATCGCAAACACAGCTGCAAAGTCAGTACCGTCACAGTATTCAATGTGCATGAAGTGTACGTCAGTAGAGAGAGAGTGATGGTCGTGGGTTTGGTGTGGAGTTCTGTCCAACTCGCTTCAGTGTGCGTGAAGTTGAACTAACGCTGTAGACTGTAAGCATTTCATTTATTTAACTGTAAGTCATTTGTGCGGAACATTTGTTTCTTCATGTAACATGTAATTAACAGCATCTAAGTAAATAATTTCATCTAGTCAAGCGTTGTACTTCAGTACAGTTTTAAGGTACTACTACTTGAGTTATTGTGAGACTTGTTACTTTTCTATCTGTCTTCCTTTCTACTGAACCATTCCCTACATTTATTTAACAGATGTAAAACTAGGCAGATCATAGACAAGGAATTATGCAAAAAAAAAAGAACTGAGGAGTTCTTAAAACTATTTTATGGATTTTGACTTGACCAGATATAGAGTTATTTCACGTTAACACAGTTTAAAAATCCAAACAAAATGAGAATTTCTCTTTTTGATACTAGTTTGTTGTAGTTTTCTTTCTTTCTTAATCATTTTAATATTAAACCTACCTTAAACCATCTACTTTGACATCTACATATATTTCCCACCTCTTCTGGTCCTGCAGCGTTTATATTAATTTGCGTACATAAATATATTTGCAGTACATTATTGTGTATAAATGCATGTGCGTTGGCGTTTTGTGTGTCCGTCACACATCCATGTTTGGCTGTAGTGTGTATCGGTAAAGCATCATCCGCTGTGTGTGTTTGTATATTTCGGTGTGTGTCCTTATGAATATGCAGTAATAATCAGTTTGGTTGCGATACATGAGCATGTTTGGTTTTCTTTGGACTGGTGTGTCAGTATTGTTTACTTCTAGTAGTCATTAGTGACACAAAGTAGTTGTTCAGTTTCAAGTCGTGATGGAGGGAGCCTCTGTCCCAATTCCACACTGCATAGTCATTTATGCCATGATGTAGTAATATGTATAGAATACAGTTTTTTGGTCATTTACTATTTTGTTCTAATAATATTAGTCTTGTGCAGCCCTTTCATCTTACAATCCTTCCTTCTGTTAAGGTGTGTAAAAGTCAAAAACAAATTATACACATAGTGGATTGAACAAAGAGAAATCAAACTGTTTTTTAGTATCTCCACAATTTGTTAATCTATTTTCTTTATGCATTGACCTGTGGGACAACAGTGTCATCAACTACTCAAAAATCAAGTTAATGTATCAGTTTTTTGTAATAATAGTTTATTAGGCAAAATTATTGCTGTTGCTTTTAAAAGTATTTTTTAAATGTTGTTCTTTTATTATTATTCTCAATGCTGTCTGGGCAATTAATTGTGCAAAAAAAAGCATTTTTAATCCAATGAAGTTTGACATGTTTCTAATGTGAACACCTTCTAGAAAGGCTAAACATTTCTATGCAGTTTGGAACCTTAACAGTGCTCCAGTGAAGTGAAGTGTAGCTCGGTGTACACATGAGGTCTACAGCATAGACCGTGTGCTCCACAAGATAATATTGTACAACAGCCCCACCTGCCTGTCAGCTGCATTACTACACGTTGACCCAGTTTACCACCTTCACTTTGGTGCTTTCTCTGTCATCTCTTTGCAACTAAAAACCTCCCTGCCTCCTCTTCCCTGATCTCTGACCCCATCTTAAACCCCACCCTGACACCAACAGTGTGGAGTACACTCCCAGCTTCAACCCCACTGCTCTGAAAGACTCGGCCCTGTCCACTCACAAACCCATTGAGGTGAGGGGTCCGGGGGGAAAGGCCACCATTGTTCACGCTCAGTACAACACACCGATCAGCATGTACTCACAGGACGCCATCATGGACGCCATTGCAGGGCAGTCGCAGGCCAAGGGACACGACAGGTGAGGTCACACAACCAAACTAATCCCCTCCCCAGTCTTTTATGAGCTCTCTCCACTCACACACTTCACATCACATCACACGGATCAAACCAGCCCGCAGATCGAGAAATTACAGGATCAGTTCACCCGAATTACAAAACAAACATACTTTCTTACTTATTGCTTGTTGAATCCAGCCATGCAGAAAGTTCTGGGTTGCCTTTGCCACCGTTCTGACGTATCCACATCTAAGTTTTCTGCCTCAACACACAATAAGAAGGAGTTTAGTTTGTACGTCTCACTGAAATTAAATATTACGTTTGTTTTCAAGAAGACGGTGTCCTGGAAGCTCCACAGAAACCGCAAAACAGGAAGTTTTCTTTGAAAACTACCAACGATGTAGTGGAAGTCAAAGTGGATTTCTTTCCAGTTGTTCAAGGTTCAGCAACATTGGTGCTCTATCTTGTTACCAACTGCTAAAATTAAGCATTGTGAATTTGCTAAATTCAGGCCGTCTTTCCAAAAGCAACATATGAGTCTCATGAGTATTTTTGGCCAATAATGGTCCCTAAAAAGGGAATAGAATAGAAACAAAACATAACTTGTTTTGTTCCTGTTCCAAAGAGTTTTGAGGAGATCATAAAAAGGAGGGCTGGATATCTGTAGCTATAATTCATGGCGGTGAACTAAAACTTTTTCTGAAAAAAGCCAAAACCCAGAGCAGCTTTATGATCATATAAGCCGACGTTCAGCCCACGCTGCTACAACTCAGATGTCGACTTTACTGTACGCCCGGGCTTTTCAATGTCGTCTGTGTCCGTGCCACATACTCCTCCGTGCTTTTCACCCACTTTCCTCTGCTCATTCCATCCACACAAAAAAAAAAAAAAACCCCCCCAAAAAAACAACCAACCACACCTGTGCCGTCCTCCACCCATCCCTCCCCATCCTTCCCTCCCGGTCGTGACCTCAGTGAGGAGGTGGGCTCCCCCTTGGCGTAAGTACAGAAGGGCTCCTTTTCTTTCCTGCCTCTCCTCATACGCGTCTCCTTTGTCTCATGATTTCATAACAGCTTGTGCATTGCTCCATGTGTCTCATAAACTAATATCCCTCAACTATTATAATATTAATATGATTAGAATTAATACTATAATAAATAATATTCCTGATAAAATGTACAGCATCTATTTGTCCATCTCGATGTGTTTTTATGTGGTTTTTTTCAATACTGTATAAAGGTCCAACACACTAACCAAGAGGTCATATTTATCTGTACTGTTTGTGAAAGTACTTAGAGGTACTTTGGTCAAAGTGTGAGAGTGTGAACTGTGTTTTCCTCAATAAAAAACATCCGATTTCATCACAGCCTCGAGAACCTGATGAGGTTGGATGGCATGGGAATGTTCTGAGTATCCCATCACACCTTTTTAAACGACTACTGATCCATCACTATTGACTCACTTTTCTAACACTCATTAAAAAATGCTAAAATTAAAAAACAATATCCAGTCATGTTGCTGTGCAAACTCACTCCAGTTTCTACTGTACGCACCTTCAAGGTGGAGCTATAGGACAACACAATACAGAATAGTGATAGTATGTTTATGACGACTAACAAACATACTGTGTGAAAAGCAACAACAATGCAGTTATTGATCTTAATGAAATAAGTGCCCATAATGGGAAACAATTCTGATTCAGTGAAGCTTCGAACATGATAACAAACAAAATAGCATTTTTTCACTTTTAATGCTCTGTAGCTCAGTGTTGTGGGTTGTCATGTGACCTTAACTCTACAACAGTCATGTGACATTACATCCAGGAGAACTTTAACATTTATTTTAATACCAACAAAGGTCACTGTGGTGAACAGCACTGCAGCACGAACCTGACCGAGGACACACAGATGAGACGGCACATTTTTAAGGAATGTCTCATTTTTTACTAAAATAACCTTCAGCCATCAGAAGAACTTGAAAAATGCAACGATCACAATCACAGTCCGTCTTTTCATCCAACATCCATTCCACGCCTTCCAGGCACAATTGGCAATCAAGCAATTTCTATCATTTGTACTGCCATATACAGCACAAACAGGTCAGGGGATAGTTTAGCTTTCACTCTTGGGGTTTACTGTAGTTTTATATATAAATGCACTGGAACGTCTAACTTTATTCATTTTAAATTAGATTGATGAAATTTAGGAACCGGGAAACTCTTTTTGACAGCTAGTATATGTGGACTCTTGAATAAACTCTTTTATAATCAATATAAAAATATGATAATTATAACTCATACGTTTCTTGTAAACTAGTGGGACGTAACTGCCTTTTTATTGATCCCCTCCACATTAGAGGTAGAACAAATTGTAAGTGTCAGGCCTTTTTTTACTACTTCAACATTTATGTAGACATATTTAATAACTGTCTGAAACAGTACAGTTTCTACTGTTACCTGGCTCTAAATGTTGTGAACTATTCAGTTAATTTGAACCATTAAATTGATGCACAACATCAAAAACACACTAATTAATACAGCTCCACAGTTGCAGATGATACTAGATCATGGGCATTTTTTACATTATGATCCTCTATTACATTTTGGGGCTTTGAATACAGTACAATCTACTCAGAGCTCTAACAGTCGGCTTCTCTCTGCCCTGCAGTGGGTCTCTGCCCATCAAGGACCCCGTGGTAGACTGTGCGTCTCCGGTGTACCAGGCGGTGATCAGGCCAGGAGACGCCCAGAGCATGTCTGACTGGGCTCGTCGTGCTGCCACCCTGCAGTCCAAGAGCTTCAGGATGCTGGCCCACATCACCGGCACCGAATACCGTCAGTACACGGACCCGTCCTCTCCTCCTCTTGTTCTTTCACACCTTCTCTCCTGATCGTCTCAATACTCATCTCTGATAATCTCACAGAGATTATCGTCTCAGGTTTTTGTTGTACTTACAGAATTTCTGTTGTTTATTTCCACTCATGCAGTGCAAGACCCAGATGAGGAAGCCCTGCAGAGGTCGAGGTAAGAACAAGACGTTAGGCCGCCTGCAGAAACTCCAGGGAATGACTGGCCAAGAACTAGACATAACCCCACATAAACAACAGTTTATACACTTATTGGTCCAGTGGGTAGAATTTATGGTTGTTATAATATAAATAACTACGTTTTCTTTATTGTTTAATCACCTGAAACTACGAATCGTTGTGTTTTGGTAACCATTTATCTTTACATTCTACAGTAGCCCAGAACGGACAAACAAAACACTGGCTCTAGATAGGGACAGTCACGTTTTCCCGTTTTTGAGTCGGCCACCGTAGTCCTGCTACACGCTTAGCACGTGGGAGAAGTTTCAGATGGTTGACATTGTTGTGGCAGAAAACCAATAGAGAGACGCAGTTCTTGGAGTTTGCAACCAGCGGGGATATTTTATACAGAAGAGCTTACAACAAAATCCAACACGTTAGTCCTTACACAATATCTTTTATACCCTTGTGATCATCACTTTCAGCCAATCACATCTGGCCTTTCACTTGCATCCTGTTTTTCTTCTTGAATGTCAGGTCATGGTAACCTTGGCAGGACAAATGATACTTGTACAAGAAATGTTACCACTGTTTATGGGAACCTGCAACATCTGCGCTAGATGTCGCCAGATCCCACACACCGGCCCTTTAACAGTTGAATTAATTAGCTTTCGGGTGGCTGTTAGGCAGATTGTGTTACCTTTTGGACGGAGCTAGGCCAGATGTTTACCTGTGTTATCAGTCTTTAAGCTAAATGAAGCTCACCAGACGCCGGCAGTGGCTAGCTTTACAAACATAAGAGTGGTGTCAATCTCATCTTACTAAATACTCATTTAAAATGGTTCTTAAAGTGTAAATATCACCTCTCTTCCACACCATCAGAGAGAAGTTTGAGTCCGAGGTGAAAGGGCCCCGCTTTGCCAAGCTGAAGAACTGGCACCAAGGACTGTCTTCACAGATCCTCAACGTCCAGGAATAGAGAGGACAAAGAGAGAGGAGGAGGACATGCAGAGGAAGACATGGACAAACGCCCAGAAGTTAACAAGAGGAGGGGATAAATTATGGAGGGTTAAAAATAAGGAACAGGAGGAGGAGGAAACTCCTCGGGAATGTGAGATAGTGTTGTAGTCTAGATTAGTATGTGAGATACTAACTGTTAGTGTAAGAATGCTATGTGTTCATAAGCTCCATATTACCTGTCAAATGTATCCGTCCGCTGCTAAGACTGCTGATCCCGCATTTGGGTTTTTTCTTTCTTTCTTTGTTTCCTGTTTTTTTGGGTTCTGTCTCTCTTAAATGAAGGGCAAATTGTACAAAAAAATTATCAAATAAAAATGCAGAACTGATGTTTCTTTTAGTACATAAACCACATTCACAGACGTATGAATTTTAACACTAAGCATGCTTGTGAGAAGCACACAAGGACAAATGCACACATAGAGAGTAACGTACATGCACAAATACAGTATGTAAAAAAAATGCACTCAATACTTATATCAATGTGAATAAATGTTTTCTTAAAACCATACGGCTGAGTGAACTGTTGTAAACTCACAAACAAAATGAACGTGTCACAAACTGGAGGCATGACGTGGAGTCATGGTTGATGAGGACATTTCCTGTTGTTTCTAGTGCCGTTGGTTTGGCAGAGGGGTGTTTTCACTTTGCAGAAAGAACATCTTACAGAAAGAGTATCTGATAGCTTTAACAGAATAATATGACATGGACAATGACACAACTAAAGTAGCAGGAATGACAAAGCCTGAGAGCTGAATATTACTGCTACTGCAGGTTGTTCAATAAATATATGACATAAAATATAGACCTTTAGTGATTGAACATTCTCTAAGGGAAATGTGTTGCTATTAATAAATAAAGAATATTCTCAAGGTCTTAAATCAAAATTCAATTTTCATAACAAACATGTTTTTGCAAAAACCAAGCCTGCTAAACTCATATCAACATACAAATGATCTCTTCTCTCCTACTTAACACCTAGATGTAAACTGAGAGAGACCAACATTAGCTAATAATCACACTTATACATTTCTCACCTCATGTGGCCGGCAACTGTTGCTTACAGAGCCGGTCCTGACCCATGAGCCATTTAAACCACACAGTAACACCCGAGGGCTTCAACTACCATCCTCCATCTTTAAGAATCTTCATCTGTCTGTCTAAGAATAGTAAAAAAGATATATATAATATATTTTATACAATATTAAAATAATAATGTCTTATTAACATTAATATTTAATAATTATGTAGAAAATATAAATAAACTAAAACTGTAGAGAGTAATTCAATAAACGTTGATCATGGTCTTTGCTGTCTGGTAGTCCAGTCCTCACTATTACACATTTAGCTATACAATGGGTACATCCCAAGTCTAAGGGGATCTTTTATTTTGAAACTTAAGAACCAGTGAGAAATGTGGGTTTGAACTAAAAAGGTCATGTTGAAAGTCCCACGATGGCGTTGTCGAGGCCTCTTCCGCCCCGGTTGTCTATACATTTTGAAATATAAAATACTATTACTCGGCGGCTGCGTTTTCATTTTTTAGGAGCTTATCCGGGGTGGAGTCGCCCTGACCCTCTCCAGCTCCAGCATGGGGAACCCTGAAGCATCCTCAGGCCTGAAGAGATGTATAGTCCCTCCAGCGGGTTCTGGGTCAACCCTGTTGCCTCTTTCTAGTTGGACATGCCAGGAAAACTTCTACAGAGAGGCGTCCAGGAGGCATCCTGATGAGATCCCTCAGACCACCTCTGCTGGTCCCTTTGTACTACTCTGAGCTCCTCGTCCTGTCTCTAAGGCTGATCCCAGCCCCGTACAGGAGGCTAATTTCTGACTATCAAAATAAATGAATTACGTTACTCGTTGTATTACTATTACTTTTGCTACGCCACTCCTCCAACCCACTTCAGTCAGTCAGTTAATCAGCCTGAATAAGGGTTGATTCTTTATTGTACAAAAGCTTCTCAACACAACAGCTTCTCCTCGGACACGTGTTCAAAAATCTGCAGGCTTTGAGAACGGTCACGTTAGAGTGCCATTACATACATCCTACATGCGTACAGCCGCTCACTGTTGATCTTCATTAAATAGCCTGAAAACAACACCAGGCTGCTACAATATAACCATAGAGACAACTACACACATCAGACTGGTCGGTTACGACTCAATATTACAATATAACCATAGCACAGCACACATGAGCCTGAATGATCACATCATCATAGCATTAGCCTACTCACAGAGACAAAATGGGTAATGCAGCGTTACTTGGATGTGTAACTGTTGTATAATTACTGTTTTGGAAATTGTAATAATATAACAGATATCCGTCAGTCACTAAGAAACGAGATGTGGTTATCGTTCCACTCTGCAGCTTGTAACAACGTTGCCAATTTGCATTTTTCAGATGAAATAAATAATTGTATTTCAAGCTCACTTCCCATAAATGCCTCAATGTGCATGCACAAAAAAAAAAAAACTGATGGCTTGTTGACTACAGGGAAGTGAAGAAGAGTTTGGTTGTAATGTCAGGATATCCAGCAGCAGCTTCCAGCATCTACTTTCATTGAGCTACGGATGACATGCTCAAATCAGTTTGCAGAGCCCTGAAGCTCCGCCCCTGCTGCTGATCTTAGCGCTTTTCGCTTTGGTATTTAAAGTTTATTGATATTAAAAGTGTAACGTGTCCAAATTGCACCAAATTCGACAGTGAACGCCCTTGGAACTCCAGCAATACACCCACCAAGGGTGGAGTAGATTGGATGAATGGTTCTTGAGAAATGCAAAGGACATTCAGACAAGGGCTTTTCATTATGGAACAGGCTACATTTTACCAAAGCACCAATAAATACTGTTTTTAAAGGTAATGGTAAATATTTGTATAATTTTTTAAGAATGAATATAAAAACCAAAAACCTTCCCTGTTCCTGGTTGGGCTTGCCTCTAGACATGTCTGCCTTCTCTTAAATATGAACTCCCTCACCCTCCCAGGAGACAATAACTCAAAGTGTTCTGGGAGACGACGGCACAACAGGAGAACTGGCAGGAGAATATATTACTGCATTTTACAAAGCAAGAAATATTCCAATGTAGGACACTTTTTATTTAATTATCATTATTGTCCTTTTCTTTTCTTTTATTAATAAATATTAATATTCAACAATTCTTTTCTTACAAAATTCACTGTGAATTGTGCTCGAAATAGTAGTTTCACATTGTCAGAGCTCTCAGTCAGCTGTAGTGCTGTGTCATGATGTTGTGTGTGTTTAGGCCTCCAGAGGGCAGGGTGATTCTGGACAGAAAGACTCAAACTATAACCGTCCTCCTCTCTGTGAACGGTTCTGTGCCAAATATATCTTTTATCAAATATCAGTAGGGACAGAATTCAAGAAGAAATATAGAGTTGTAGCAGTTATTTTGGCTTGTGTTCACAATTACTGTGCTCTGTTTTCATCCTTTTTGATAAAAAAATAAATAAATGTAAATGCATATATTTTAATAAAAAGTAACCAAACTAGAGCTGATGTCAAATGAAAACTATCCACCGAATTGCTGTTCTGCTGAGTGGGCATGTCTGGGAGACATGGGGGTGTGGAGGAGGGGGGAGGGGGACAGTTGTGACTCATTCAGGCGGAGATGACGAAGCATTTTCTCTCCTCCTCACATGAATAAAAATGGCTGCAGGTGCTCTTTTTTTTTTTTCTCTCGTAATTCAATTTAGTTCAATTAAATACATACAAAATAGTTATATACAGCCTACTTAAAGTGAGGACTACTCAGTGTCAGGAAAAGGAAGAAGGAATCCTATTTTTGGGGGCTAGCTGCGTGATTACAGATTACATGACAAACTCTCACAAGGCATATGATTTTAAAAAATCCTCTTTGCTTTTGGTGCTAAAGCTCTGCTGGTTATGTAACGGTGCACACAAGCTCATCATCTAGAAAAGGTGTGTCCAGATAAATCTGCCAATCAAAATGCATGGAGGCTGCACTGAGCATGAGTGAGAATCCTCCGGAGAAAGATGGATGACGGGTGGAGGTGTGGCTGAGCCAGGCTTGCAGCATGACTTGAAAATGCTGCAGCATCCGGCCGTCCCTCCTCCTCCTCCTCCTCCTCCTCCTCCTCCTCCTCCTCCTCCTCTTCTCTCCATCTTGTGCATACCGGCTGCTACCTCCCCCCTCTTTCCCTCAGTCTGCGAGCTGTAGTCCTGCTGTTCGGTCCTCTCAGCCCTCTGTTGTAGCACCAAAGGGAGGAGGAGCCACCAGCACACACACACACATACTCACAGACACACACACACTCTCACATAATCTCTTCCGCACGCTCGCTTTCATCACCAGCCAGGCCCGTTTGGAGCAGGGGAGCCCAGCCGTCTCGTAGCCCAAGATGGATGTACTCATGAAGGGGTTCTCAATGGCCAAGGAGGGGGTGGTGGCCGCTGCAGAAAAGACCAAAGCTGGCATGGAGGAGGCAGCAGCCAAGACCAAGGAAGGGGTGATGTATGTAGGTACGTAGCACATCATGTCTGAGGAGCATGCCCTGGGTTTATTAAAACAGGGACAGTGGGTAAGTTTGGGGCATTTATTCATTGTGTGGTGTGTATGGTTGCATCATGTGTTTTTGCACCGTTCGAGGTGGGGTCCCACGGGTGTCCATGTCTGGGACACTTGTAAGAAGCGACGAGAACAGAGGGACGAGGAGGAGGAGGAGGAGGAGGAGGAGGAGGAGGAGGAGGAGGAGGAGGAGGAGGAGGCGAAGAAAGGAGGGGATGGATAGAGCACTGGCAGGGTACTGCTGCAGGACTGGTGCAAGGCAGGGGGTGGGGGTCTGAAAGAGTGAACGATGGACAGAGTGAGGAGGGGAGTAAGTAAGATGGAGAATGAGATGGACAAAAGTTGTAATTGCGTAGCAGGACAGAAGCTGGTGGAGGATTGGTCTGGGTGATTCAGAAATAACAGAATAAAAAAGAAGAAGAGAGGGAAGAAGGATTCTGCAGGATCTTGTGATGGCGCCGCTTCAAGCCTGTCACCTGTCACCTGTCACCTGCCCTTTTTAGTCACATCGAATGGTTTGTGGAGTAGTTTGCAGAAGAACGTCCGCTGATGGATTCAATGCAGCGATGAAGTCCAGAGACTCTATCTGCCTGTTCTCATTTACTAAATACAGCTGACCTACATCTGATAGGCTGCCATGCATTTTTTTAAGTATATTCACAGATATTTAAAAATAAATGTATAAATTCACATTTACCGATGCAAGAATATGCAGACGGACAGATTAATAAAACAAAAAAACCATATCAAAAACACTCTGAAGCTTTATGGTCAAACCGTGGTTTCCTGTTCTTTTATATTAGCTCAGCAGCAAATGCGTCACATCTCAAGGTTACCTCGAGTGCCAGGCTTTTAGGCCGCCAGAGATGGGAGGGGCGTTGTGATAGTAGAGGGGGGGGGAGTTAGCAGAGTGGGAGTCTTCTTCGTCGTCTGCAGTCCATCCCTTCATTCAAACGGCAGCTTCAAAAATCCTGATTATGAAAATGAAAGAGAAAAGAAATGTGACGTGTGAGTGCAAGAGTCAATGTCCTGAGCTGAGAGAGGGGGGGGAGGTGAGGAAGAGAGGGCAAGGATCACTTGAGCACTGCAGCAATTTACTCTCCCATCACCCCCCTCCGACCTCACCCCACACTCGTGTTTGATGCAAGAACGTTTGTGGCGTTGCAGCAGCAGGATTCTCCTGATGACTAACCGTCTTCCTCCCCCTGCAGCTCTGAAAACAACCGACCCATCCCGGGGAACGACGGAGGGATGCAGGAGGAGAGACGGAGGGAGATAAAAGTGGGAGCGAGAAGGGAGGGGTGTTATGTCAGAAAAAGCTTTGAGCTTTTAGTCTCGTGGCTCCTGTATGAACAGATGGTGGATTGGCAGAAAGAGACAGTTGACACACAGTGATGGAGGGATGATGGAGGTGGAAGGACGACAGTCACTGGATAGTGAAACCTGGACGTTCCAGAGGGTCCAGGTTGGTCACGAGCTCAGGTACAAGAGAGGGCGGGGGCACTGAGAGATGGAGAGAAAAGCATCATGGGTAAAAAAAAAATGATATTCAGATCACAAGGGTAGGAAGAGGAGAGGCAGAGGGGATGTGGTCGCTGAAGTGAGGAGGGTCGATGTAGCCGCCTGCAGCAGTCCATACGTCAGTGACTGTGTGAGCACAGTACCAAGGTCTGCACGCACGCTCCCCAAACGGGAAGAACCTTTTCTTTTAAGGCCGAATATGTCAAGACACCATTTTAAGTTAAATGTTGTCGTGCTGCAGAGACGTTCTGGCCTACACACCATATTCTACAGACTCAAGAAAATATCTTTGTGTGGTTCAGATCCCTGCAAAAATCACACCATAATCATTTCAATATGTTTTTCATTGAAAATGACAATAATGATGCAAACATTATAATTTCCTCTAATATTGCAAAACATATCGCAATTGCAATACAAAATGCCTGCAAAATGTTTTTTTAGACATAGTTTCTTTTAGTTTTATGACTTATGTTTTTATTTTATGGGCATTTATTTCCTATGTTTTGTAGGATGGGAGCACTGTTAAGTTCCATGTTTCTATGAATTAATAATACCTTTCATTCCCAAAAATCTGATTTTTATTTTCAGAACTCGTCAATAAGACTCAAGAAAAAAGATAAAAGTCCTGATTTCCTGCATTGATATTAAAGGATCGATTTAATCAGTTTTCCAGAAAATAATTTGTGCTTAAGCAGCCCTGCAGTGACTTTGGTCCTATAACTGCCTTTGCGTCCATTATTGGTTATAATAAATGTCATTATCATGAGTTTATAGGAGGGGTATTTGTACGAGCCCTCAGCTTGTATCCTCTCCTGCATTGCTTTCTTTTTTACGTATAAAGTTTACATGTGTGAATCTCTCAGTGCATATATTAAAATGTTTTAACATTGCTGCAAACACACAAATATATCACCATTATTAGGATTTTGCATTAAATCCAGGACATGTCCGGCAGCTAAAGCTCAAATCCTCCTCTGGAGAAAAAAAACAACTAAAGCCATATATTTGCACATTATTTCATAATAGGAAAAAAAACATTCTCATCCATGCAATCTTCATTTATTGAGACCAGCTGACTATCAGGATTGCCATTTACTATCAGAGCTATTTATTAATGGCTTTCTTGTTCAGATGATATTTCTGTGCATCACCTGGAGAAATGCATCTGCTTCTGCACAAATCATTTTTTATTACTATTTAATTTACAATTTCGAAGATGCAATCTGTTCCGTGTGATGGGGAGAGACAGAAAATCACAGTGACACTAAGGTGGCTCCCTCTGTTGACTGGGAGAAAGAAGCTGTGTCATTGCTGTGTGTGTGTGTGTGTGTGTGTGTGTGTGTGTGTGTGTGTGTGTGTGTGTGTGTGTGTGTGTGTGTGTGTGTGTGTGTGTGTGTGTGTGTGTGTGTGTGTGTGTGTGTGTGTGTGACTGCAGCACTGCTCAGTACTCAGGCACGTGGCTCATGAAGCACAGGGAGCGTGCAGAGAAATGGAGGGAAGCCGGAGACAGAGGTGGAGGCAGAATACTTTTAATGGCAGCATCTGTGTAAAAGAGGAAACCGTCTGTGTGCACGGCATCGTGATATTCTTTTCATTTATTCTTCCTTAGTTTCAACCTTCCTCCCATTATTCTCTTTCATCTCTTAGAGCAGATATTTCTCTATGTTTCTCCCTCATTCTGTCAGATTATATAAACACAGTTTAATCTGCCTGGATCATACCATAATGAGCAGAGAGGGAAATGCAAAGAGGTGCTGCTGTTCACAGGTTGCTTCCCACTAAATGTATTTCCATAAAACGCTAAATATCAAGTCTCCTAAGCTTTATAAAGCTTTTAAGCACGTAAGACTGAGTTCTCAAGGTTCACAGGATAAAATCCCAGAAAATGAAACAATCCAAGCAGACAAAACCAGGAAACGCATCATTCACACTGAAAGAAATCTGAGTCTTTGAAATGTATTTTTAGAAAGAGCAATGGATACTGCTAACCCAACACTATCTAGGACGGATAGTCAGAGTGTTTGGGGTCAACAGCAGCTAAGGAATGGTTCTAAAAGGCAGGAATACATATGGATTAGCATCTAAACTTCTATGTTGTTTCTATAAATGTGTTGCAATGAAAATGTACAAAAATAAACATCTTAGAATGTGTTTATCAAAGTGAAAGAACTACTACTTTTAAGGGGTGAAGCGTTTTTATCTAATGAAGTTCTGATGATGTTCAGTATAAATGTCAGTTCAAGTAATAACTTTGTTCTCTTATTACAATAGATTAATTGATACATTAGTTAGGTGTAAGGTTCACGGCTAGATCTATTGATGAATCCAGCGTCCCACTGTTTTCATCCCTCAGTGATTTAAAAGACAAAAAATAAAAACACACAAAATACGAAATAAATCAACATAAATGGAAATAAACCAAAGTAATGATAATGCGCTGTTCAGTGAAAGTATCTAAAGAACGTTTTAAAATATGTGATTTTTCTATCAAAGCAGGAAACATGTACATGAATTTGATTGTGATCTCTGTTTGATCCTCAGGCAGTAAGACAAAGGAGGGCGTTGTGTCATCAGTAAACACAGGTAAGACTCTGGCCTGTTTTCGACCTCAGCATTCTTCACAGCATAAATGTCCTTGTGTTGCTTGTTTAAGGTTATTTTTGAGTTTGTAGGGCTCATTGTTGCCCCACTGCGGTTCTCACCAACCATCAGGGCGTGTTTTCTGGCCTCGGGTGGCAGTTATGTTATCGCTGGACAACCGATAGAGATTTATGCTTTGACATAAATGGTTTTTTGGCCCATCATGTAGGATGGGCCAACTCGAGATCTGCACACACAAACAACTCACTTCTTTTGGTCGTGAGCAATACACCTGCTGGACATGTGACGTGTACGTTAACGCTAGACTTCACACATCATTTGGTTTCAAAAGCACCAGGAACATCGACAGAGAGCAAACTTCACCCAGCATACCGTAAAAAGAGGACGGACAAACATAAAGAGACTCCTCCCTCTTTAGCTGGATCTGGGGTGTGTTTAAGATTCACTGACCCTCCTCCACTTTGCATCTTAGTGGCCAACAGGACCGTGGATCAGGCCAACATCGTCGGGGACACAGCGGCTGCCGGGGCCAACGAAGTGTCACAGGCGGGCGTGGAGGGGGTCGAGAACGTCGCCGCGTCGACCGGGATGGTCAACCAGGTCAGTCATCATCATGGGAACACTAGCGGCCTTCACATGAACATGTCACTGTGCAGAAGCACCGTGAAGAAAAGATCTAAACTATGATTGATTTCTTTCTTCAACAAGCGCAGACAGAAACTAACTGCTGCCTGAAACTGATATTGAATGATAATTAACAGTCAGTTATTTTAAGGCTAACCACTGATAGAGCTGTGTTACCGTATTAAACACACAGTGTGTCAACGAAATCTCATTTGTATTCAGAAATACATTTTTCAGATCCCAAGGCGAAAAAAAAGCAGCAAATACTTCCAAAAGGACTAATATCATTTTTTGTATGTTTTTAATAATAAAATCTAATATAAAACCAATCTTGCTATACATATACATATACATATATATATATATGTATATGTATGGGAGCTAATCGTTTATTAGTCTCGCTCCACTTTAAGGAACTATGTATAACTACTTACATAATTACATTGTATTAGTTAATTATGAGCCTACTGTTTTTAACCAGATCACAAGTCAAAATATGCTATATCCATAAAAGAAGAAATGTGCACAGCTACAAGTTATTGAAACATTTTTCCTAAAGTATTTGTTTAATTGTCACACTTATCACAGTGGCCCTCTCCCATGTTTCGTTCTCAAACCTATTAGTCAGACGTTAGATGGACTTACGTCTAACCTTTCTGTCTTTCATGCATGTCTGTATCTGTCTGATAGTTTGTGTGTTGCTTCTTTTGTTATCACACTGTGGCATTGTTTGTGTTGTGTGTTGTTCTGTGTCGCTGTTATTCTCACCTTTTGTTGTTTGTGTTGTGTCTCATCTGTGTTCCCCTGATAGGAGGAGCCTGTATACGAGGTGCTTATTGGACAGAGCAGTGTGGGGTCATAGGTCATGCTGGGGTGACAGAGGGACGGAGAGAGGATCTCTGCATGCTACATGCACCGAGTTGACAGTTTATGAAGTACACCTGTACAATGTAATCCGATTAACCTGCAATAAATCTGTGTGTTTTACGGTAGGATTTACTTCAGGACTATGATATCGGATTACATGAAATGGTACAAGTTTACCTAATAAACTGGTAACTCGGTGTATATTAGCTAATAAACCCCACAGACATGTGAGCGTCAAGAGGGCAAAGTAGAAACAGAAGCTGCTGGGATGCTTCCCAAATAAGAATGGACAAATTCTAGCTGTATTTTGGATAAAATCTTCTTTTGATTGATTTAAAGCGTAAAAACACACGAAGCCTTTGCAATATGCAGAAGAGGAAATTATGAATTATTCACAAACCTTTTCCTCTGACCTCTCAGACGCTCATTCAGTTATGTGGTTTAGGCAACAAAGATACTAAAACTTCATTTTTAACCATATAGCTCCTCTGTGTAGTGTTTAAGTGACATACAAACTCTCAGCCACATCTCCAGCAGATAGATCCATGGCATGCACCAATATAGCTTCATGCACTGCTCAGGCTGAACGAGGCCTGTGCACCTGGAGCCTGGCGCCCTTCTACTCTGTAGAGCTCTAATCAACTAACTGGACCTCCTGACGTGTGAAGCATGTTAATAAGAGTTGGGTCAACCTCACAGCATGGGCGTTGTAGTCTTTACTGCTTCATTATGTCAGAGCTGGAGGAAAAGAAAAGCTAGAAGGCCATTGGTGCTCGAAGCCCTCTGCCCTGCTATCACCTCATCCTTTCATTCTCTATGCTCCGCCTCTTTTTGTGTCTAATTTTTCTCACTTTTCTTGTTTCCTCTTGCAGGGAGAATATGGAGGAATGGAGCAGGGTGGGGAAGGAGGAGAGGTAAGGAAACCGGTTGGATTAAAGCTGGGCACATTATGAGTGACACATTAGTGCTGCAATAATATTAATGTTTCTCAGAGGTGGAAAGTAATTAAATACTTAATTCAATTGTGCAAAGCTTTGTTTGAAAGAATTTAATTGTTTTTAGCTTTAATACATTTCATTTATTTAATGGCACTACAAAGGCATACAGAATTATGGTAATATTAAAGAAATAGAAACAAATCAGAATTCCTGAGATTAGATTCATACAGTTATGAGGGGAAAAAAATCAAATATTCCCTGAGATTAAATTTGCAAATATATGAAAAAAAAATCACAAATTTGCGAGATTATAAAGTCTTAAATTGAGCATAAAAGAAAAAACCTAGGAAATATAGTGGAGTGCAATAGTGGTAATGAAATCAAATCAAATCTTATTTTAAGTGTTTGAGTGTTAGTTGTGCTGACATAAAAGACTCACATTAGTATAATCATGTTGAGAGTTGTTAATCTTTACTTTCCTGTTACCTTTAAGATATTAGTATTTATTTATGTTCATAAAAGTACACAGAACATGAAATAAAACCTTTATATATCTGTCACAACGTTTGTCTTACCATTACAACTCTACTTTAGAGGAAATGAAACTCAGACGGCTGGCGTTACCATAGTCCTTTATTCCACTTCAATTTTTGTCTCATAAATTCATGATTTAATAATCTCGCAAATTTAATTTCGTTTTTTTCTTGAACTATTACCCCCATCCCCTCAGCCCTCTAATTTTACTATACATAAAAGGGCCATAATATGCCATCAAAGATGCCTGCCTGATATTGATTACTTAAATTAATATTCTATCTGTAAGATTTAGCTTAGATGCAGTACATTGCTATGAGTGAAAATCATAGAGAATACACTAGTTTAGACTTAAAGAGTACCCCTCAGATTCCGCATCGCTGGATGATGTTGTTTAAACTCACAACTGATCCAAAGTCTGATCTGATGAAAAAAACACTAAGTATATTTTCTCTTACCCATCAATTTTATCTACAGTTGTCAAGTATTTCAATCGTTTAAATAAAAAAGAGAGACTTAAATGTATAGACAGAAAGTACTGACTGTGCCTTTAACACTCACAAAGGTAGCATTGATAATAAGGAAGGCTTTCACTTTCAATATTAAAGTGCATTTTGCTGCCAATATTTTTTCCAGTTTGTTGAGGTTCAGTTTGGATAAACAATTGTAGTGGAGCAAGTAACCTGAAATGGAACTTCAGTGCAGGACTTTTGTAGATGTACTTAGTTACTTTCAACCACTGCTCATGATAAGTAAACTGATTTTGATGTTTGATATCTGTGGTGTGCCCCTTTCACTTGTAATGGCATATTTTAATTACATTGTGATATTGCTGCTTATACTCAAATAAATGATCTAAATCAGTCTTCAACCACTGACATCCTCCTCCTCCCTTCCTTCCTTTCTTTCAGGGGTATTAGTCGCCGTCAGGACCTTCCCTCCCGCTCTCCGGCGTCCCCTCGCTCCCCTCGCCTCGCTGTACCAGACTTCAGATGTTCAACTTATTTTTTGTGACTTTACAGAACCAAAATCAACTAAAACAGACTCTTCCGGATGCCGCACCTGCGCCCCTGTCTCCCCCTCTGTGATCTCCGTGATGCCTCTCCCTCAGCAGCCCTCTGCCACCCGTCCTCACGCCGTCTCCTCCCCTCTGATTCCCTGCAGCCTGTAGCTTTTCCTCCACTGCCCGTCTCACCCCGCCTCACCTGTGTGTTAGTGTCGTCCTGATATGAACCCTGGTGTTGTTGCAGCCCCTACGCCTACCAACCAATAGGGGAACCTCACACACAAACACACACACGTACAAACAAACAAATTGACACACCTTCATTCACACCCATACATTCACACACATACAGTACATACCGCAAATGCCAGCACAGACGCACACACTGGGCAAACATGTTTAATTGTAGGATATTTTGGTTGAATGAATACAGTTACTGAAGCAGGGTGTGAGAGGTTGTGTGACCTGCTTTCTGTGTGCCTGTGTGTTCATGTTAGCTTATATATGTGTGTGTGCATGTGTCAAATAAATCTCCAGAGGCTTATGCAGGGAATCGTGCATTGAGGACAGATATCATTCTGTTTAGTGTGCAGTAGTAAGTGAATTAGCTCCAGTAGACTGCATGAACCGATGTGTAGAATGACTTGTCTCGTGTTGTAACTATGGAGTAGCAGCTGTTCTGTATAGCTTAGTATGGCTTAGTGTGTGTTTGGCCTCGACATTTAGAAACAGGGTTATAAACCAGGAAGCAATACTTAATGCTCATTTTTCTCAGCTGTTAGAGTGGAAGCTTGAATTGTGTTCATGTGTTGCATGAGAAAACAAGAGCAGTTGTTCCACAAGTCATTAAGTTTTCAAATGTTCAAAGAAATTATCAATTTTGGCTAAATAAGCAAAATTAAAGTGGGGAGACAACCAGATTTTGATTCTCAAATTCGGATTGGTGAAGGAGGAGATTCCCCCGAAACCAGTGTTGCTTTAACTTTGGAACCCCATCAGCTGGTGGGTCTGTCATGACAAACACAGTTACTGGTGAAATGAGCTGAAAATAATAATAATTAAAATAATTCCATTTGATGGCAATAAAAATCCTCTTTGGTTTGAATATTTCCCTCAATGTGAACCTCAAATAGCTTCAATGAAGAGTTCAAACAAGCTGATACAGAATATATGTCCGACAATGTTTTAACAAATTTAAAGCTACTGAAGGGGAAATTAAAAGGGAAACCTGAGAAAAAACGTTTTCAGGGACTTATGAGCAGCTGATACTGATCACCTCTTGTTATCGTGTAGTTGCTTTTTAGTCTTTGTGAAACTGGTTTGCATGCCATCAGGAGAATCAGAGCAGTGCGGAAATGAGTATCTTAGTTATTCCAATTTCTGTGAAAAATAACATTGATTCAGTGAAGGAATCGGTAGCTAAGAGAAATGAAGGTTTGGGTTTTATCAAGTATTACCTTTATATGTATTTCTGTGTATAGCTTGAATTCTGGGATGTGTACTTGTGTTTTGGGTAGTTGTTTCTTATTTCACACTAAATAGTCTGAACCCTGGCTGTTCTGAGGATCTCAGCCAATGATGCCACCTTTGACTGCTCGTCTGCCCGGCATCAGTGTGTGTGCCTGTATGCACTGTATGTGTGTGGGTGTGTGTGTTAACATAGAACCGGTTCAGCCAGCAAAGTGTGTGTGTGTGTGTGTGTGTGTTTGTGTCTAGAGCAGGTTTGTGTGTTTTTACTTTGAGGCCAATGGAAACTGATGACTGCATGTTGCCTTACCAAGCAATCTGACATTTACACACATAGACTACACGTTGCACCACACCTTACACCACACCACTACACACACACACACACACACACACACACACACACACACACACACACACACACACACACACACACACACACACACACACACACACACACACACACAGCACACTCTAAAAAACACTCAATTACAAATACCACCTCAAATACACAAACACAAATCACACACCATGTTTAAGTTGGCATCAAAGCAGACTCGCTGATTTTATAAACGGTACCAGTGAAATTAAAAAGGTTTTGTTGAAATCCAGCAACTGTGTGAACAATTTATTTGAAGGGGGGGCTGTGTGTTGATTACCCGGGCTCACAGGGAATACAGAGCTGTGGACCCCTGTTGAATTTGCTTGTTTGTTAGCAAGAGTTAAAAATAGTAAATGGATAGCTCTTTCATGTCTGTGAATACGTATGCAGATAAAGCTTTGAGCAGGTTAGCTTAGCATAAAGACTGGTATGTAATAAATAACAAGACTGAAACAGCTACTGTAGCCCACCAGAATCTCTAAAACTCACAGATTGATATAATAGCTATAGTTCAATGTGTACAGAAATGTTAATACAACACCACCACTTATTTCATATTTCTGCTTTTATACATCCATCCATCCATCCATTTCCTTCCGCTTATCCGGGGCCGGGTCGCGGGGGCAGCAAGCTAAGGAGGGTCCTCCAGACGTCCTTCTCCCCAGCAACACTTTCCAGCTCCTCCTGGGGAACCCCGAGGCGTTCCCAGGCCAGACGAGATATATAATCTCTCCAGCGTGTTCTGGGTCTACCCCGGGGCCTCTTACCAGTTGGACGTGCCTGGAAAACCTCTAAAGGGAGGCGTCCAGGAGGCATCCTGATCAGATGCCCGAGCCACCTCAGCTGGCCCCTTTCGACGCAAAGGAGCAGCGGCTCTACTCCGAGCTCCCTCCGGATGTCTGAGCTCCTCTCCCTATCTCTAAGGCTGAGCCCAGCCACCCTACGAAGGAAGCTCATTTCGGCCGCTTGTATTCGCAATCTCATTCTTTCGGTCACTACCCAAAGCTCATGACCATAGGTGAGGGTTGGAACGTAGATGGACTGGTAAATCGAGAGCTTTGCCTTTCGGCTCAGCTCCTTCTTCACCAAAACGGTCCGGTACAACGCCCGCATCACTGCTGACGCTGCACCGAACCGCCTGTCCATCTCCCGCTCCATTTTACCCTCACTCGTGAATAAGATCCCAGATACTTGAACTCCCTCGCTTGGGGCAGTGACTCACTCCCAACCCAGAGGGTGCAATCCACCGTTTTCCGGAAGAGAACCATGGCCTCAGACTTGGAGGTACTGACTCTCATCCCGACCGCTTCACACTCGGCTGTGAACCGCCCCAGTGCGTGCTGAAGGTCACGTTCTGAAGAAGCCAACAGAACCACATCATCTGCAAAAAGCAGGGATGCGATTCTGAGGTCCCCAAACCGGAAACTCTCCTCCCCCGGCTGCGCCTTGAAATCCTGTCCATGAAAATCACAAACAGGATTGGTGACAATGGGCAGCCCTGGCGGAGGCCAACACGCACTGGGAACAAGCTTGACTTTGTGCCGAGTATCCGGACACAGCTCTCACTTTGGTCATACAAGGACCGAATGGCTCGTAGTAACGAACCAGGTACCCCATATTCCCGCAGTACCCCCACAGGACTCCCCGAGGGACACGGTCGAAGGCCTTCTCCAGGTCCACAAAACACATGTAGACTGGATGAGCAAACTCCCATGCACCCTCCAACAGACCTGCAAGGGTAAAGAGTTGGTCCGCTGTTCCACGTCCAGGACGGAATCCGCATTGCTCCTCCTGAATCTGAGGTTCGACAATCGGACGGAGCCTCCTTTCCAGCACCCTGGAGTAAACTTTCCCGGGGAGGCTGAGCAGTGTGATACCCCTATAATTGGAGCACACTCTCCGGTCCCCCTTTTTGAAAATGGGAACCACCACCCCGGTCTGCCACTCCACAGGCACTGTACCCGACTTCCACGCGACAGTGAAGAGACGTGTCAACCAAGACAGCCCAACAATGTCCAGAGCCTTTAGCATCTCTGGTCGAATCTCATCCACTCCTGGCGCTTTGCCGCTGAAGAGCTTTTTAACTACCTCAACGACCTCCGCCAGGCATATGGACGAGACTTCCCTGAGTCTTCAGACTCTGCCTCTTCCACAGAGGACGTGTTGGTCGGGTTCAGGAGTTCCTCAAAGTGTTCTTTCCACCGCTCGACAATATCCCCAGTCCGGGTCTGCAGTTCTCCCCCTGCTGAGCACAGCCTGAGAAAAGCCCTGTTTCCCCTTTCTGAGTCGTCTCACGGTTTGCCAGAACTTCCTTGAGGCCATTCGAAAGTCCTTCTCCATGGCCTCGCCAAACTCCTCCCACACCCGGGTTTTTGCCTCAGCAACCGCCGCAGCTGCAGCCCTTCTGGCCAACCGGTACCTGCCTGCTGATTCAGGAGACCCCTCGGCCAACCAAGCCCGAAAGGCCTCCTTCTTCAGCTTGACGGCCTCCTTCACCGCTGGTGTCCACCAGCGGGTTCTTGGATTGCCGCCACGACAGGCACCGATCGCCTTCCGACCACAACTCCTAGCAGCAGCTTCCACAATGGAGGATTTGAACATGGCCCACTCGGATTCCATGTCCCCAGCCTCCCCCGGGATGCACGAGAAATTGTTCCGGAGGTGGGAGTTGAAGACCTTGCGGACAGGATCCTCAGCCAGACGTTCCCAGTTCACCCTCACTACACGTTTGGGTTTACCGGGTCTGTCCGGCAGCCTCCCCCGCCACCTGATCCAACTCACCACCAGGTGGTGATCAGTTGACAGCTCTGCTCCTCTCTTCACCCGAGTGTCCAAGACATACGGCCGCAGGTCTGATGACACAACTACAAAGTCGATCATAGACCTTTGGCCTAGGGTGTTCTGGTACCAAGTACACTTATGAACCTCCCTATGCTCAAACATGGTGTTTGTTATGGACAGTCCATGACTAGCACAGAAGTCCAACAACAAAGCACCACTCGGGTTCAGATCGGGCAGGCCGTTCCTCCCAATCACACCCCTCCAGGTTTCTCCGTCGTTACCCACGTGAGCGTTGAAGTCTCCCAGAAGAACTATGGAGTCCCCAGTCGGCGCCCTTTCCAGAACACCACCCAAGGACTCCAAGAAGGCCGCGTACTCCGAACTGCCGTTTGGTGCATAGGCACAAACGACAGTCAGAGACTTTCCTCCTGCGATTCCCAGTCGCAGAGAGGCGACCCTCTCGTTCTCCGGGGAGAACTCCAGAACAGCGGCGCTCAGCCGGGGGCTTGTGAGTATCCCCACACCCGCCCGGCGCCTCTCACCCTGGGCAACTCCGGAAAAGGAAAAAGTCCAGCCCCTCTCCAGGAGTTTGGTTCCAGAACCGGTGCTATGCGTGGAGGTGAGCCCAACTATATCTAGCTGGTAGCGTTCCACCTCCCGCACCAGCTCCGGTTCCTTCCCCGCCAGAGAGGTGACATTCCACGTCCCTAGAGCTAGTCTGTGATGCCGGGGGTCAGCACGCCCAGGTTTCCGCCCCAGCCTGCCGCCCAGCTCACATTGCACCCGACCCCAATGCCTATCCCTGCGGGTGGTGGGCCCACAGGGTGGCGGCACGATGTAGCTTTTTCGGGCTGGGCCCGGCCGGGCCCCATGTGCCAAGGCCCGGCCACCAGACGCTCGCCGGCGAGCTCCCCTACCAGGTCTGGCTCCAGGAGGGTGCCCCGGTTTCCCTATTCCGGGCGAGGTGCCACAACCTTGCATCGTCCGATTCATTGAGGTTTGGTGAATCGCTCTTAGTCTGACCCCTCCCCCGAGACCACTTTGCCTTGGGAGACCCTACCAGGGGCTATTGCCCCCGACAACACAGCTCTCAGGATCACTGGGGCACACAAACCCCTCCACCACGATAAGGTGGCGATTCATTGGAGGAGGCTTTTATACAGTTTAAACAATAAATCTTGTTTGCTAAATCCATACAACATGTGCAGTGTGAAAACAACCATTGTGGTTCTACAAGTGGTTACAGTATGAGCTGGAGTATTTTTTTTTTAAAATCATAGTAAAGTATGCCGAATTTAAAAACAAAAAAAACGTCATAAAATAGTATGTAAAAAAAAGATCACAGTATAGTATGTTGAAATAAAAGTCATAGTATAGTATGTAGAATAAAGTCATAGCATAGTATGTCAAGAAAGAAGAAATAAAAGTCATAGTATAGTATGTAGAATAAAGTCATAGTATAGTATGTTGAAAAAAGTCCTAAAAAAGCTTACAATGTGCTGATTGCTAAATAGTCTACAAAAAAATGTATTGCACTTGAGTTAGTGTGAGAGTCAAAGTCCAGGAGGACAACAGCAGCTTCCTAGTCCTCTGATGTCGATACTGCAACAGAGTGGGAATCTTCAGCTGAAGATGTTTCTCTTCTCAACTGAAAGTCGTGGAGAGGGTGGGAGATTTTGTACGGGATGCTAACCAACATGGACTACATCTTCTTCTTTTCAAAGGTTCCAGCTCATCTCCTCCTCCAGTCACAGGTTCACACGTTCTAACTTGCTTGTTGAAGACTCTGACCTTCTGCAGGAGTGGATCCAACTCTGGCCCTTCTTGTATTGGGCCGCTGTGTTCCGAGACAAAAAATGTTCAAAAATCATAACGGATTATGATTCTATCATCATGTCAAATATGATAGAATCATATGTCCCAAAAAAGTCAGAAATAGTCATGGTATTCCATGTAAAACAACGTCAGTGAATAGTATGTAAAAAAACCATAAACACAGTATAGTATGTCAAAAACTAGTCATAGTATAGTATGTCCAACATAGTCATAGTATAGTATGTGGAATAAAGTCATAAAAAGTCCTAGTTTGTAGAAAAAGGTCATTAAAAAGTCATAGAATAGTATGTCGAAAAAAGTAATAAAAGTCATAGTATATCAGAAAAAGTCATAATGTAGTATGTCAAAAAATACTATAGATTGCGAAACAGTTTTTGAAAAAAGTAATGGTATAGCATGTTTGAAAAGTCATGCTATAGTTTGATTAAAAGTCCCAAAATAATATAATGAAAAAGTTAAAAAAAAATCATAGTATATTGTCAACAAAGTCATGTCATAACTATTTATAATTGGGTGAAATACACACTTCACAACAGTACACATAGTATGTCCCATGTCATAAAAATCATACTATATTATGTCAAATAGTTCGTAAGAATAGTCATAATGTAGCATATCATAAAAATGTCATAAAATACTTTTTAAACAAATTCCAGAATAAAGTTTGTCAGATAAATAGTCATAAAACAGTCATAGTATTGTATGTTAATAAATGTAATTGTATAGTATGTGATAACACTATAATAAAAAGTAATTACACCTAATAATAATAATAATAATAATAATAATAATAATAAGTCATTAGTATGTCATTAGTGCAATGACATACTATGGCAACTAAGGCAATGTCGTAAAGAAGTCAAACTATAGTATGCCATAAATATGTCACAAACATGTATTATAAAGATTCAAAAGTCATAGTATAGCATGTGATAAACATGTCATTAAATGGTCATAGTATGCATGCCATGACTAGGTCATAAAAAAGTCATAGTATAGTTTAATAAAAGTCGTAAAAATGTTAAAAAATAGTCACAGTAGACTGATAAAATGTATGTCATCAAAAATAAAGAGATGTAACACACTGCATGTTTTTATGAACATTTTATTGGTTTCCAAAAATGAATAAAATAAAAAATAAAAAGGTAATCTCCTCGAAGATAATTTCAATGTCGAAGAACTGGACGATTAAAACTGAGGAAGGTTCTACCACGGGTCGGGCGGTCACAGGACTTGTGGGTCGTGATTGGCCCTCTATGTGAAGGTAAGCCCCGCCTCGTTGTAGACTTTGAAGACCTTCTCGATGGCGTTGACGTAAGCGGCCGTCCGAATGTCCAAACCCAGGTTATACTTGGTTGCCGTGCGCATGATTTGCTAGAAAGGAAAAAGAAGAAACATGTTATTTAATGTTGGCAAACAGAAACTTTTCTCTTTAGGCTCTGTGGTGTTAAGAACTGGAATCAGTTGCCTTTGCACATTTCAATGAGTAACTATAATTTAAAAAAGAGGATCAAATATTAGACTGTGGGAAACTTGAAACAGGGTTTAAAAGACCTTTTTAAATTGGATACAAATTAAGACACTACAATTACTTATTAAGTACATTCATTTTTGATATTTAAATCATTTTTTTATCCATATCACAAATTCCTAGCAAAGTAGTTAATCATTTAACATGATCTGGACACATAAGAATCAGAAAATTGATCGATTAACCAATTAAAAATAATGAAATAATTTAATTTAGTTTTTGCCACAGTTGACAGTTGCCTATCTACAGTAGCAACAGTATTTATCACAGCTCCGCTGGCAGCCTGTCTGTCATTTACAGATAAAATGTCTCCTAACAAACTGAAACAAAAACTTATAACTAATGTTACTGCCTGTAGCAGGCAAGGAACAATATATACAAACTATGTAAATTAAAATTAAGACCTAAGACCGTTTTTTTAATGGGACTGAAGTTAATGAGTGTTTTTTTGTATACATTTATTTTTACTTTGTGTGGTTTGACAGATTTTATTGATGATTTACATATTGATTAATGTATTTATTTTATGTATGTTATATCTGCATTTTAACTTTGCACTATTTGATGGCTTTGATTCCTATTTTTACATGAGTACTTTCCTTTTTAGACATATTCAAAGGGCATTGTTTGAGAGAGTCTAGGATCATACCTGAGCCTGAGATTTCATACGTGTACGTGGTTGCAGTAAGAACAAGTGCTGACCCGATAGAAGTCGAACTGCCAAAATTGTCAGTAGGAAGAATCGTGAATTAATTGATGCATGTTTGTTTGTCAGCAAATGTTACTCACAGCAACTCTGGCCTGGAAGTCAGCGGTAGGTACCACAGGTATGGGCCCACCCTGCTTGCCAAACTTCCTCTCTAAACTTTCCTGCACAGACACTAGAAGAAATAAAAGACAAGAGGGAGAAATTAAAGAGAGTTCAAAGACATATGAAGTTTCTACTTTATATAGTATTCATTTATTTGATGGGGACAAAGGATGTAAACATGTGGTAGATCGTTATCATTTACATCTGTATGCCTTAGGGAGGTAACAAAAACATTAGTGTATCCAGATACAAATACACAAGTCAAGACAAAAAACGTTGTGCCACATGAACATGTACTGTATAAGATAAGATAAGATAAGATAAGATAATCCTTTATCAGTCCTGCAGCGGGGAAATTTACAATAGTATCCTAACAAACACGTGATGACACACCCATCCTAACTTGATTTTCTTCATTTGTCTGATACAACCAAGGTAGAAATGAGTGTGCCGTCTTGTGATTGGCTGTATGTGAACAAGGCAGAGAGTATAAATGAAGATGAAGTTGCCCCAGAGGTTTATTCTCGTGCACAGACTTCAAATCAGCCGACACCCGTTAACGCTGAACATCACCGACGGCCGGAGTCGCCACAGATACAGTAAGAATGCATCCAAGTGTCCTTTCAATTCTTGTTGACTGAAGTTTTTTAAGTTATGTGAAATAAAAATAACAAAAATATTTTGTATTCAACAAGACATGAGCAGTCTTGTAATGTAAAACAGCCAGCCAGGAAAGGAGCTTTTACCGTTACCCAACAGTGTTAATAAAAACTCTTCTTCAGTAACAACCTGAAGCTGCACTAAAAGAAGATTTAAACTTAAAGTTTTTAGCTTGTGCCTTTCAGGAAGCAGCTGCAGAGCCGGAGTATCCACCGTCCCACTGAGCATCCAGAGCATCACAACGCAAAGAGAAATACAAGGTACAACATCGCAGCAAGTCTGCGTGCTGAATGTCTGGTGACATTTATCAGTAGCATGTTCTTTTACAAAAAATAATGGTTCTTTTTCTGTCTAATATAGATGGCTGCTCGTAGATTTGAATACCCTGAAGGATGTACTAGTGATGCACAAAAGAAGTTCCGAGAAAAAGAACTGCATGGCCACAAAGACACTTTCTTTTCTGATAAAACGGATGAAGAGATAAAAACCAAACTGGTTTTCTACAGCACAAATGTAAGAGAATGGCTGGATGCAATGAAAGGACAGTATCCTGAACTTCAGGAATCTCAACAAGATGGTCGAATCAAACTCAGTGATGGGGAAGGAACCATATATTTGTGTCCTTCTGTAAAAGTTCTGGTACATGGCAAAAGTCTAATGGAGAAGTTTAAGGGAGATTTTTCAAAGATGAGTGTAAATGTCCAAGAACGCATCTCATCAGCAGCAGGATTAGACCTAGACGAAGCCAGAGGGCCCTCCCCCAACTCAGCCCATCCCAACTGATCAGATAAAAAAAGAAGGATAAAAAAAAAAAAAAAAAAAAAAAAAAAAAGTAAAATCAACTAAACTTTTCTCTGATTTGTTATATGTTTCTCATTTACTGTAAATCTGTACAACTTCTCTTTCTGGTGTTTATATATTGGTTTAGAATTGTGTCCCAAGAGTTAAAATGTATTGACTACGTATCTCCTGATCGTGTCTCATGACCGTAGCACACTCTAGTCTGTCTGCATGTGATGGGGTGTAGAGAGCCGTCTTGTACTCACTCAGCAGGTGGTAGTTTGAGTCTCTCTCGTATTTGAAGGTCAGTCTTCCATAGCTGACATGGTTGAGATTCTTCAGCCACTCAAAGTAAGAAACGGTCACACCGCCAGCATTCAGGTACATGTCCTGCAGAACGAATCATCACAAAAATCATCTGACTGTTTGATTTTCACTCCTCTGTGTGTTGAAGTATATGGCTCGTCTGCCCGGCATCAGTGTGTGTGCCTGTATGCACTGTATGTGTGTGGGTGTGTGTGTTAACATAGAACCGGTTCAGCCAGCAAAGTGTGTGTGTGTGTGTGTGTGTGTGTGTGTGTGTGTGTGTGTGTGTGTGTGTGTGTGTGTGTGTGTGTGTGTGTGTGTGTGTGTGTGTGTGTGTGTTTGTGTCTAGAGCAGGTTTGTGTGTTTTTACTTTGAGGCCAATGGAAACTGATGACTGCATGACACACACACATAAAAGTATTAAAATACTTTCATGAAAATATAATAAAAACAATCATAGCACAGTTTTCTCAAAATAATGTTATAGATTTTATGTAATGTTAATGTCATAAATTGGTGTTTTTTTAAGTCATAGAAATGTCATAAAAAGGAAAATTATAATTTATTGAAAAGAGTCATAGTAAAGGATGCCGAATTTAAAAACAAAAAGACATACTATAGTATGTTGAAAAAAGTATATCGTATTTATTTTGAATAGTGCTAATACAACATGTTGAAAAATAGTACAGTATGTTGAAAGAATTCATGAAAAAATCATAGTAGAATACGGCAAAAAGGTCAAAGTATAATATGTAAAAAAAGGCTTAAACACTTGTGGTATAGCATGTTAAAGAAGTCATAGTATATTATGTCAACAAAAAAAGACAGTATAGTATATAGAAAAAAGTCCTAAAAAAGTCATAGTATAGCATGTCGAAAAAAGTTAAAAAAACGTCATAAAATAGTATGTAAAAAAAAGATCACAGTATAGTATGTCGAAATAAAAGTCATAGTATAGTATGTAGAATAAAGTCATAGTATAGTATGTCAAGAAAGAAGAAATAAAAGTCATAGTATAGTATGTTCAAAAATAGTCATAGTGAAAAATGTGGAAAAAAGTCACAAAAACGTCATAGTATAGTTTGTAGAAAAAGCTCATTAAAGTCATAGAATTGTATGTTGAAAAAAGTAATAAAAGTCATAGTATATCAAAAAAGTCATAATGTAGTATGTCAAAAAATAGTCATAGTATAGTATGTCGAACAAAGAGAGACTGATACTTCATTTATTCATCGGGGACATTAATAGCAACAGTACAACAACAAAACCACACTGAACAAAGAATACTTCAAAGATAGAAATATCAAATACATAGAAATAAAAAAGTCATAGTATAGTATGTCGAAAAATAGTCATAGTGAAAAATGTCGAAAAAAGTCACAAAAACGTCATAGTATAGTTTGTAGAAAAAGCTCATTAAAGTCATAGAATTGTATGTCAAAAAAGTAATAAAAGTCATAGTATATCAAAAAGTCATAGTATAGTATGTCGAAAAATAGTCATAGTATGTCTAAAAAATTCACAAAAAAGTAATTGTATAGTATGATGATAAAAGTCATGGTATAGTTTGTAGAAAAAAGTAATTAAAAAGTCATAGAATAGTATTTGAAAAAAAAAAAAAAAAAATGTTATAGTATATAAAAAAAATCATAGTATATAAAAAAAAATCATAGTATATAAAAAAAATCCTCCAGTGCGTATGTTGAAAAATAGTCACAAAAAAGTCATAGTATAGTATGTCGAAAAAGTCCTAAAAAGCTTACAATGTGCTGATTGCTAAATAGTCTACAAAAAAATGTATTGCACTTGAGTTAGTGTGAGAGTCAAAGTCCAGGAGGACAACAGCAGCTTCCTAGTCCTCTGATGTCGATACTGAACAGAGTGGGAATCTTCAGCTGAAGATGTTTCTCTTCTCAACTGAAAGTCGTGGAGAGGGTGGGAGATTTTGTACTGGATGCTAACCAACATGGACTACAAAACTTCTTCTTTTCAAAGGTTCCAGCTCATCTCCTCCTCCAGTCACAGGTTCAAACTAAACAGGGCAAGACTCTGACCTTCTGCAGGTGGATCCAACTCTGTTCTTGTATTGGGCCACTGTGTTCAGAAAAAAATGTTCAAAAATCATAACGGATTATGATTCTATCATATGTCAAATATGATAGAATCATATGTTGAAAAAGTCAGAAATAGTCATGGTATTCCAAAAAAACGTCAGTGAATAGTATGTAAAAAAACAAAAAAAGTCACAGTATAGTATGTCAAAAACTAGTCATAGTATAGTATGTCCAAAATAGTCATAGTATAGTATGTGGAATAAAGTCATAAAAAGTCGTAGTATAGTATTTGAAAAATGGTGATAAAAGTCATAGTATATCAGAAAAAAGTCATGATGTTTCTTAAGTATGTCAAAATGAAACAGTCACCACGTGAAAAAACACTATCCCAGATAGATTGCGAAAAAGTTTTTGAAAAAAGTAATGGTATAGCATGTTTGAAAAGTCATGCTATAGTTTGATTAAAAGTCCCAAAATAATATAATGAAAAAGTAAAAAAAAATCCCAATCATAGTATATTGTCAAGTCATGTCGTAACTATTTATAATTGGGGGAAATACACATTTCACAACAACAGTACACATAGTATGTCCCATCCATCCATCCATCCATCCATTTCCTTCCGCTTATCCGGGGCCGGGTCGCGGGGGCAGCAAGCTAAGGAGGGTCCTCCAGACGTCCTTCTCCCCAGCAACACTTTCCAGCTCCTCCTGGGGAACCCCGAGGCGTTCCCAGGCCAGACGACATATATAATCTCTCCAGCGTGTTCTGGGTCTACCCCGGGGCCTCTTACCAGTTGGACGTGCCTGGAAAACCTCTAAAGGGAGGCGTCCAGGAGGCATCCTGATCAGATGCCCGAGCCACCTCAGCTGGCCCCTTTCGACGCAAAGGAGCAGCGGCTCTACTCCGAGCTCCCTCCGGATGTCTGAGCTCCTCACCCTATCTCTAAGGCTGAGCCCAGCCACCCTACGAAGGAAGCTCATTTCGGCCGCTTGTATTCGCAATCTCATTCTTTCGGTCACTACCCAAAGCTCATGACCATAGGTGAGGGTTGGAACGTAGATGGACTGGTAAATCGAGAGCTTTGCCTTACGGCTCAGCTCCTTCTTCACCAAAACGGTCCGGTACAACGCCCGCATCACTGCTGACGCTGCACCGAACCGCCTGTCCATCTCCCGCTCCATTTTACCCTCACTCGTGAATAAGATCCCGAGATACTTGAACTCCCTTGCTTGGGGCAGTGACTCACTCCCAACCCAGAGGGTGCAATCCACCGTTTTCCGGAAGAGAACCATGGCCTCAGACTTGGAGGTACTGACTCTCATCCCGACCGCTTCACACTCGGCTGTGAACCGCCCCAGTGCGTGCTGAAGGTCACGTTCTGAAGAAGCCAACAGAACCACATCATCTGCAAAAAGCAGGGATGCGATTCTGAGGTCCCCAAACCGGAAACTCTCCTCCCCCGGCTGCGCCTTGAAATCCTGTCCATGAAAATCACAAACAGGATTGGTGACAATGGGCAGCCCTGGCGGAGGCCAACACGCACTGGGAACAAGCTTGACTTTGTGCCGAGTATCCGGACACAGCTCTCACTTTGGTCATACAAGGACCGAATGGCTCGTAGTAACGAACCAGGTACCCCATATTCCCGCAGTACCCCCCACAGGACTCCCCGAGGGACACGGTCGAAGGCCTTCTCCAAGTCCACAAAACACATGTAGACTGGATGAGCAAACTCCCATGCACCCTCCAACAGACCTGCAAGGGTAAAGAGTTGGTCCGCTGTTCCACGTCCAGGACGGAATCCGCATTGCTCCTCCTGAATCTGAGGTTCGACAATCGGACGGAGCCTCCTTTCCAGCACCCTGGAGTAAACTTTCCCGGGAGGCTGAGCAGTGTGATACCCCTATAATTGGAGCACACTCTCCGGTCCCCCTTTTGAAAATGGGAACCACCACCCCGGTCTGCCACTCCACAGGCACTGTACCCGACTTCCACGCGACAGTGAAGAGACGTGTCAACCAAGACAGCCCAACAATGTCCAGAGCCTTTAGCATCTCCGGTCGAATCTCATCCACTCCTGGCGCTTTGCCGCTGAAGAGCTTTTTAACTACCTCAACGACCTCCGCCAGGCATATGGACGAGACTTCCCCTGAGTCTTCAGACTCTGCCTCTTCCACAGAGGACGTGTTGGTCGGGTTCAGGAGTTCCTCAAAGTGTTCTTTCCACCGCTCGACAATATCCCCAGTCCGGGTCTGCAGTTCTCCCCCCTGCTGAGCACAGCCTGAGAAAAGCCCTGTTTCCCCTTTCTGAGTCGTCTCACGGTTTGCCAGAACTTCCTTGAGGCCATTCGAAAGTCCTTCTCCATGGCCTCGCCAAACTCCTCCCACACCCGGGTTTTGCCTCAGCAACCGCCGCAGCTGCAGCCCTTCTGGCCAACCGGTACCTGCCTGCTGATTCAGGAGACCCCTCGGCCAACCAAGCCCGAAAGGCCTCCTTCTTCAGCTTGACGGCCTCCTTCACCGCTGGTGTCCACCAGCGGGTTCTTGGATTGCCGCCACGACAGGCACCGATCGCCTTCCGACCACAACTCCTAGCAGCAGCTTCCACAATGGAGGATTTGAACATGGCCCACTCGGATTCCATGTCCCCAGCCTCCCCGGGATGCACGAGAAATTGTTCCGGAGGTGGGAGTTGAAGACCTTGCGGACAGGATCCTCAGCCAGACGTTCCCAGTTCACCCTCACTACACGTTTGGGTTTACCGGGTCTGTCCGGCAGCCTCCCCGCCACCTGATCCAACTCACCACCAGGTGGTGATCAGTTGACAGCTCTGCTCCTCTCTTCACCCGAGTGTCCAAGACATACGGCCGCAGGTCTGATGACACAACTACAAAGTATCATAGACCTTTGGCCTAGGGTGTTCTGGTACCAAGTACACTTATGAACCTCCCTATGCTCAAACATGGTGTTTGTTATGGACAGTCCATGACTAGCACAGAAGTCCAACAACAAAGCACCACTGGGTTCAGATCGGGCAGGCCGTTCCTCCCAATCACACCCCTCCAGGTTTCTCCGTCGTTACCCACGTGAGCGTTGAAGTCTCCCAGAAGAACTATGGAGTCCCCAGTCGGCGCCCTTTCCAGAACACCACCCAAGGACTCCAAGAAGGCCGCGTACCGAACTGCCGTTTGGTGCATAGGCACAAACGACAGTCAGAGACTTTCCTCCTGCGATTCCCAGTCGCAGAGAGGCGACCCTCTCGTTCTCTCCGGGAGAACTCCAGAACAGCGGCGCTCAGCCGGGGCTTGTGAGTATCCCCACACCCGCCCGGCGCCTCTCACCCTGGGCAACTCCGGAAAAGGAAAAAGTCCAGCCCCTCTCCAGGAGTTTGGTTCCAGAACCGGTGCTATGCGTGGAGGTGAGCCCAACTATATCTAGCTGGTAGCGTTCCACCTCCCGCACCAGCTCCGGTTCCTTCCCCGCCAGAGAGGTGACATTCCACGTCCCTAGAGCTAGTCTGTGATGCCGGGGGTCAGCACGCCCAGGTTTCCGCCCCAGCCTGCCGCCCAGCTCACATTGCACCCGACCCCAATGCCTATCCCTGCGGGTGGTGGGCCCACAGGGTGGCGGCACGATGTAGCTTTTTCGGGCTGGGCCCGGCCGGGCCCCATGTGCCAAGGCCCGGCCACCAGACGCCGCCGGCGAGCTCCCCTACCAGGTCTGGCTCCAGGAGGGTGCCCTGGTTTCCCTATTCCGGGCGAGGTGCCACAACCTTGCATCGTCCGATTCATTGGGGTTTGGTGAATCGCTCTTAGTCTGACCCCTCCCCGAGACCACTTGGCACACAAACCCCTCCACCACGATAAGGTGGCGATTCATTGGAGGAGTTTATGTGAAATAAAAATAACAAAAATATTTTGTATTCAACAAGAGATGAGCAGTCTTGTAATGTAAAACAGCCAGCCAGGAAAGGAGCTTTTACCGTTACCCAACAGTGTTAATAAAAACTCTTCTTCAGTAACAACCTGAAGCTGCACTAAAAGAAGATTTAAACTTAAAGTTTTTAGCTTGTGCCTTTCAGGAAGCAGCTGCAGAGCCGGAGTATCCACCGTCCCACTGAGCATCCAGAGCATCACAACGCAAAGAGAAATACAAGGTACAACATCGCAGCAAGTCTGCGTGCTGAATGTCTTGTGACATTTATCAGTAGCATGTTCTTTTACAAAAAATAATGGTTCTTTTTCTGTCTAATATAGATGGCTGCTCTTAGATTTGAATACCCTGAAAGATGTACTAGTGATGCAAAAAAGAAAAAGTCCCGAGAAAAAGAACTGCATGGCCACAAAGACACTCTCTATTATGATAAAACGGCTGGAGAGATAGAAACCAACCTGGTTTTCTACAGCACAAATGTAAGAGAATGGCTGGATGAAATGAAAGAACAGTATCGTGAACTTCAGGAAACTCAACAAGATGGTCTAATCAAACTCAAGCATTCCGAGGGAGGAACCATAAGTTTTTATTCTTCTGTAAAAGTTCTGGTACATGGCAAAACTCTAATGGAGAAGTTTAAGGAAGATTTTTCACAGATGAGAGGAAATGTCCTTGAACACAACTTATCAGCAGCAACAGCAGGATTAAACCTAGACGAAGCCAGAGGGCCCTCCCCAACTCAGCCCATCCCAACTGATCAGATAAAAAAAAATGTTATTAACAGCATTTACTTGTACTTTTACTTTCAATACTTAAGTACATTTAATATCAGAAAATTACTTTTGATACTTAAGTACAGTAAATATTAGATACTTTAAGACTTTTACTCAAGTAGTATTCTAATAGGTGACTTTCACTTTTACTGGAGTCATTTTCCAGTAAGGTATCTTTACTTTTACTCAAGTATGGCTTTTGGGTACTTTATACACCACTGCATACAAGGTAGAAATGAGTGTGCCGTCTTGTGATTGGCTGTATGTGAACAAGGCAGAGAGTATAAATGAAGATGAAGTTGCCCCAGAGGTTTATTCTCGTGCACAGACTTCAAATCAGCCGACACCCGTTAACGCTGAACATCACCGACGGCCGGAGTCGCCACAGATACAGTAAGAATGCATCCAAGTGTCCTTTCAATTCTTGTTGACTGAAGTTTTTTTAAGTTATGTGAAATAAAAATAACAAAAATATTTTGTATTCAACAAGAGATGAGCAGTCTTGTAATGTAAAACAGCCAGCCAGGAAAGGAGCTTTTACCGTTACCCAACAGTGTTAATAAAAACTCTTCTTCAGTAACAACCTGAAGCTGCACTAAAAGAAGATTTAAACTTAAAGTTTTTAGCTTGTGCCTTTCAGGAAGCAGCTGCAGAGCCGGAGTATCCACCGTCCCACTGAGCATCCAGAGCATCACAACGCAAAGAGAAATACAAGGTACAACATCGCAGCAAGTCTGCGTGCTGAATGTCTGGTGACATTTATCAGTAGCATGTTCTTTTACAAAAAATAATGGTTCTTTTTCTGTCTAATATAGATGGCTGCTCGTAGATTTGAATACCCTGAAGAATGTACTAATGATGCAAAAAAGAAAAAGTCCCAAAATAGAGTACTGCTTAACAACGAAGAAACTCTCTTTTATCATGAAACGGCTGATGAGAGAAAAACCAACCTGGTTTTCTACAGCACAAAAGTAGGAGAATGGTTGGATACAATGAAAGGACAGTATCCTAATCTTCATGAAACTCAACAAGAAAGGTCAATCAAACTCAAGTCTTCCCGGGAAGGAACCATATTGTCTTATCCTTCTGGAAAAGTTATGGTACATGGCGATAGTCTAATGCAGAGGTTTGAGAGAGATTTTTCAGGGATGAGAATAAGTGTCCAAGAACGCATCTTACCAGCAGAAGAGGCAAACACAGACGAAGCCAGAGGGCCCTCCCCAACTCAGCCCATCCCAACTGATCAGATAAAAGAAAGGATAATAAAAATTAAAAAAATACAAAAAAAGGAAAGTAAAATCAACTACACACTTTCCTCTGATCTGTTATATGTTTCTCATTTAATGCAGAACGAATCATCACAAAAATCATCTGACTGTTTGATTTTCACTCACGATTTCTCCTGTATTGTTTGTTTTAACATTTCATTTGGGAAGAAAAATGATTTTTCTGTAAAATTAAAAAGACACTGTAACATAAAATGCTTTTCTGAAAACGTGTAAAAATCAAGCAAAAGATCAGTATAAGTGTAATACATAATCAGCCAATCAAATCTGTTGCTTTCACAATAAATGCTTTTTATCTTGCTCGCTGTTTTCTAAATTATTTACTTGTTTCTTGTTTGGGTTTTGCCTACATGACTTGCATATAATATTTACAAAGCGCATATAACGTTTTGCTTTAACATTAAATATTTATGACCAAATAAGTAACAAGTTAGAAGTGAACCATATCAGCTGGTGGGTCTGTCATGACAAACACAGTTACTGGTGAAATGAGCTGAAAATAATAATAATTAAAATAATTCCATTTGATGGCAATAAAAATCCTCTTTGGTTTGAATATTTCCCTCAATGTGAACCTCAAATAGCTTCAATGAAGAGTTCAAACAAGCTGATACAGAATATATGTCCGACAATGTTTTTACAAATTTAAAGCTACTGAAGGGGAAATTAAAAGGGAAACCTGAGAAAAAACGTTTTCAGGGACTTATGAGCAGCTGATACTGATCACCTCTTGTTATCGTGTAGTTGCTTTTTAGTCTTTGTGAACCTGGTTTGCATGCCATCAGGAGAATCAGAGCAGTGTGGAAATGAGTATCTTAGTTATTCCAATTTCTGTGAAAAATAACATTGATTCAGTGAAGGAATCGGTAGCTAAGAGAAATGAAGGTTTGGGTTTTATCAAGTATTACCTTTATATGTATTTCTGTGTATAGCTTGAATTCTGGGATGTGTACTTGTGTTTTGGGTAGTTGTTTCTTATTTCACACTAAATAGTCTGAACCCTGGCTGTTCTGAGGATCTCAGCCAATGATGCCACCTTTGACTGCTCGTCTGCCCGGCATCAGTGTGTGTGCCTGTATGCACTGTATGTGTGTGGGTGTGTGTGTTAACATAGAACCGGTTCAGCCAGCAAAGTGTGTGTGTGTGTGTGTGTGTGTGTGTGTGTGTGTGTGTGTGTGTGTGTGTGTGTGTGTGTGTGTGTGTGTGTGTGTGTGTGTGTGTGTGTGTGTGTTGTGTGTGTCTAGAGCAGGTTTGTGTGTTTTTACTTTGAGGCCAATGGAAACTGATGACTGCATGACACACACACATAAAAGTATTAAAATACTTTCATGAAAATATAATAAAAACAATCATAGCACAGTTTTCTCAAAATAATGTTATAGATTTTATGTAATGTTAATGTCATAAATTGGTTTTTTTTAAGTCACAGAAATGTCATAAAAAGGAAAATTATAATTTATTGAAAAAAGTCATAGTAAAGGATGCCGAATTTAAAAACAAAAAGACATACTATAGTATGTTGAAAAAAGTACATCGTATTTATTTTGAATAGTGCTAATATAACATGTTGAAAAAAAAGCATAGTACAGTATGTTGAAAGAATTCATGAAAAAATCATAGTAGAATACGGCAAAAAGGTCAAAGTATAATATGTAAAAAAAGGCTTAAACACTTGTGGTATAGCATGTTAAAGAAGTCATAGTATATTATGTCAACAAAAAAAGACAGTATAGTATATAGAAAAAAGTCCTAAAAAAGTCATAGTATAGCATGTCGAAAAAAGTTAAAAAAACGTCATAAAATAGTATGTAAAAAAAAGATCACAGTATAGTATGTCGAAATAAAAGTCATAGTATAGTATAGTATAGTATGTAAATAAAGTCATAGTATAGTATGTCAAGAAAGAAGAAATAAAAGTCATAGTATAGTATGTTCAAAAATAGTCATAGTGAAAAATGTGGAAAAAAGTCACAAAAACGTCATAGTATAGTTTGTAGAAAAAGCTCATTAAAGTCATAGAATTGTATGTTGAAAAAAGTAATAAAAGTCATAGTATATCAAAAAAGTCATAATGTAGTATGTCAAAAAATAGTCATAGTATAGTATGTCGAACAAAGAGAGACTGATACTTCATTTATTCATCGGGGACATTAATAGCAACAGTACAACAACAAAACCACACTGAACAAAGAATACTTCAAAGATAGAAATATCAAATACATAGAAATAAAAAAGTCATAGTATAGTATGTCGAAAAATAGTCATAGTGAAAAATGTCGAAAAAAGTCACAAAAACGTCATAGTATAGTTTGTAGAAAAAGCTCATTAAAGTCATAGAATTGTATGTCGAAAAAAGTAATAAAAGTCATAGTATATCAAAAAAGTCATAGTATAGTATGTCGAAAAATAGTCATAGTATGTCTAAAAAATTCACAAAAAAGTAATTGTATAGTATGATGATAAAAGTCATGGTATAGTTTGTAGAAAAAAAGTAATTAAAAAGTCATAGAATAGTATTTGAAAAAAGCAAAAAAAAGTTATAGTATATAAAAAAAAATAGTATATCATAGTATATAAAAAAAATCATAGTATATAAAAATAGTCACAAAAAAGTCATAGTATAGTATGTCGAAAAAAGTCCTAAAAAAGCTTACAATGTGCTGATTGCTAAATAGTCTACAAAAAAATGTATTGCACTTGAGTTAGTGTGAGAGTCAAAGTCCAGGAGGACAACAGCAGCTTCCTAGTCCTCTGATGTCGATACTGCAACAGAGTGGGAATCTTCAGCTGAAGATGTTTCTCTTCTCAACTGAAAGTCGTGGAGAGGGTGGGAGATTTTGTACGGGATGCTAACCAACATGGACTACATCTTCTTCTTTTCAAAGGTTCCAGCTCATCTCCTCCTCCAGTCACAGGTTCACACGTTCTAACTTGCTTGTTGAAGACTCTGACCTTCTGCAGGAGTGGATCCAACTCTGGCCCTTCTTGTATTGGGCCGCTGTGTTCCGAGACAAAAAATGTTCAAAAATCATAACGGATTATGATTCTATCATATGTCAAATATGATAGAATCATATGTCCCAAAAAAGTCAGAAATAGTCATGGTATTCCATGTAAAACAACGTCAGTGAATAGTATGTAGAAAAAACAAAAACACAGTATAGTATGTCAAAAACTAGTCATAGTATAGTATGTCCAAAATAGTCATAGTATAGTATGTGGAATAAAGTCATAGCAAAGTCGTAGTATAGTATTTCGAAAAAAGTGATAAAAGTCATAGTATATCAGAAAAAGTCATGATGTAGTATGTCAAAAAATAGTCTGAAAAAAACCACTATAGATTGCGAAAAAAGTTTTTGAAAAAAGTAATGGTATAGCATGTTTGAAAAGTCATGCTATAGTTTGATTAAAAGTCCCAAAATAATATAATGAAAAAGTAAAAAAAAAAACATAGTGTATTGTCAAGTCATGTCGTAACTATTTATAATTGGGGGAAATACACATTTCACAACAACAGTACACATAGTATGTCCCATCCATCCATCGATCCATCCATTTCCTTCCGCTTATCCGGGGCCGGGTCGCGGGGGCAGCAAGCTAAGGAGGGTCCTCCAGACGTCCTTCTCCCCAGCAACACTTTCCAGCTCCTCCTGGGGAACCCCGAGGCGTTCCCAGGCCAGACGACATATATAATCTCTCCAGCGTGTTCTGGGTCTACCCCGGGGCCTCTTACCAGTTGGACGGGCCTGGAAAACCTCTAAAGGGAGGCGTCCAGGAGGCATCCTGATCAGATGCCCGAGCCACCTCAGCTGGCCCCTTTCGACGCAAAGGAGCAGCGGCTCTACTCCGAGCTCCCTCCGGATGTCTGAGCTCCTCACCCTATCTCTAAGGCTGAGCCCAGCCACCCTACGAAGGAAGCTCATTTCGGCCGCTTGTATTCGCAATCTCATTCTTTCGGTCACTACCCAAAGCTCATGACCATAGGTGAGGGTTTAAACGTAGATGGACTGGTAAATCGAGAGCTTTGCCTTACGGCTCAGCTCTTTCTTCACCAAAACGGTCCGGTACAACGCCCGCATCACTGCTGACGCTGCACCGAACCGCCTGTCCATCTCCCGCTCCATTTTACCCTCACTCGTGAATAAGATCCCGAGATACTTGAACTCCCTTGCTTGGGGCAGTGACTCACTCCCAACCCAGAGGGTGCAATCCACCGTTTTCCGGAAGAGAACCATGGCCTCAGACTTGGAGGTACTGACTCTCATCCCGACCGCTTCACACTCGGCTGTGAACCGCCCCAGTGCGTGCTGAAGGTCACGTTCTGAAGAAGCCAACAGAACCACATCATCTGCAAAAAGCAGGGATGTGATTCTGAGGTCCCCAAACCGGAAACTCTCCTCCCCCCGGCTGCGCCTTGAAATCCTGTCCATGAAAATCACAAACAGGATTGGTGACAATGGGCAGCCCTGGCGGAGGCCAACACGCACTGGGAACAAGCTTGACTTTGTGCCGAGTATCCGGACACAGCTCTCACTTTGGTCATACAAGGACCGAATGGCTCGTAGTAACGAACCAGGTACCCCATATTCCCGCAGTACCCCCACAGGACTCCCCGAGGGACACGGTCGAAGGCCTTCTCCAAGTCCACAAAACACATGTAGACTGGATGAGCAAACTCCCATGCACCCTCCAACAGACCTGCAAGGGTAAAGAGTTGTCCGCTGTTCCACGTCCAGGACGGAATCCGCATTGCTCCTCCTGAATCTGAGGTTCGACAATCGGACGGAGCCTCCTTTCCAGCACCCTGGAGTAAACTTTCCCGGGGAGGCTGAGCAGTGTGATACCCCTATAATTGGAGCACACTCTCCGGTCCCCCTTTTGAAAATGGGAACCACCACCCCGGTCTGCCACTCCACAGGCACTGTACCCGACTTCCACGCGACAGTGAAGAGACGTGTCAACCAAGACAGCCCAACAATGTCCAGAGCCTTTAGCATCTCTGGTCGAATCTCATCCACTCCTGCCGCTTTGCCGCTGAAGAGCTTTTTAACTACCTCAACGACCTCCGCCAGGCATATGGACGAGACTTCCCCTGAGTCTTCAGACTCTGCCTCTTCCACAGAGGACGTGTTGGTTGGGTTCAGGAGTTCCTCAAAGTGTTCTTTCCACCGCTCGACAATATCCCCAGTCCGGGTCTGCAGTTCTCCCCCTGCTGAGCACAGCCTGAGAAAAGCCCTGTTTCCCCTTTCTGAGTCGTCTCACGGTTTGCCAGAACTTCCTTGAGGCCATTCGAAAGTCCTTCTCCATGGCCTCGCCAAACTCCTCCCACACCCGGGTTTTTGCCTCAGCAACCGCCGCAGCTGCAGCCCTTCTGGCCAACCGGTACCTGCCTGCTGATTCAGGAGACCCCTGGGCCAACCAAGCCCGAAAGGCCTCCTTCTTCAGCTTGACGTCCTCCTTCACCGCTGGTGTCCACCAGTGGGTTCTCGGATTGCCGCCACGACAGGCACCGATCGCCTTCCGACCACAACTCCTAGCAGCAGCTTCCACAATGGAGGATTTGAACATGGCCCACTCGGATTCCATGTCCCCAGCCTCCCCGGGATGCACGAGAAATTGTTCCGGAGGTGGGAGTTGAAGACCTTGCGGACAGGATCCTCAGCCAGACGTTCCCAGTTCACCCTCACTACACGTTTGGGTTTACCGGGTCTGTCCGGCAGCCTCCCCCGCCACCTGATCCAACTCACCACCAGGTGGTGATCAGTTGACAGCTCTGCTCCTCTCTTCACCCGAGTGTCCAAGACATACGGCCGCAGGTCTGATGACACAACTACAAAGTCGATCATAGACCTTTGGCCTAGGGTGTTCTGGTACCAAGTACACTTATGAACCTCCCTATGCTCAAACATGGTGTTTGGGACGTCCATTCCAGAACACCACCAAGGACTCCAAGAAGGCCGCACACCCCTCCAGGTTTCTCCGTCGTTACCCACGTTTGGTCTCCCAGAAGAACATAGGCACAAACACCACCCAGTCAGAGACTTTTGGTGCATAGGCACAAACTCAGAGACTTTCCCCCTGATTCCCAGTCGCAGAGAGGCGACCCTCTCGTTCTCTGGGGAGAACTCCAGAACAGCGGCGCTCAGCCGGGGGCTTGTGAGTATCCCCACACCCGCCCGGCGCCTCTCACCCTGGGCAACTCCGGAAAAGGAAAAGTCCAGCCCCTCTCCAGGAGTTTGGTTCCAGAACCGGTGCTATGCGTGGAGGTGAGCCCAACTATATCTAGCTGGTAGTGTTCCACCTCCCGCACCAGCTCCGGTTCCTTCCCCGCCAGAGAGGTGACATTCCACGTCCCTAGAGCTAGTCTGTGATGCCGGGGGTCAGCACGCCCAGGTTTCCGCCCCAGCCTGCCGCCCAGCTCACATTGCACCCGACCCCAATGCCTATCCCTGGGCCCACAGGGTGGCGGCACGATGTAGCTTTTTCGGGCTGGGCCCGGCCGGGCCCCATGTGCCAAGGCCCGGCCACCAGACGCTCGCCGGCGAGCTCCCCTACCAGGTCTGGCTCCAGGAGGGGGCCCCGGTTTCCCTATTCCGGGCGAGGTGCCACAACCTTGCATCGTCCGATTCATTGGGGTTTGGTGAATCGCTCTTAGTCTGACCCCTCCCCCGAGACCACTTTGCCTTGGGAGACCCTACCAGGAGCTATTGCCCCCGACAACACAGCTCTCAGGATCACTGGGGCACACAAACCCCTCCACCACGATAAGGTGGCGATTCATTGGAGGAGTTTATGTGAAATAAAAATAACAAAAATATTTTGTATTCAACAAGAGATGAGCAGTCTTGTAATGTAAAACAGCCAGCCAGGAAAGGAGCTTTTACCGTTACCCAACAGTGTTAATAAAAACTCTTCTTCAGTAACAACCTGAAGCTGCACTAAAAGAAGATTTAAACTTAAAGTTTTTAGCTTGTGCCTTTCAGGAAGCAGCTGCAGAGCCGGAGTATCCACCGTCCCACTGAGCATCCAGAGCATCACAACGCAAAGAAAAATACAAGGTACAACATCGCAGCAAGTCTGCGTGCTGAATGTCTGGTGACATTTATCAGTAGCATGTTCTTTTACAAAAAATAATGGTTCTTTTTCTGTCTAATATAGATGGCTGCTCGTAGATTTGAATACCCTGAAAGATGTACTAGTGATGCAAAAAAGAAAGAGTCCCGAGAAAAAACACTGCATGTCAACAAAGACACTCTCTTTTATGATGAAACGGATGAAGAGATAGAAACCAACCTGGTTTTCTACAGCACAAATGTAAGAGAATGGCTGGATGAAATGAAAGAACAGTATCCTGAACTTCAGGAAACTCAACAAGATGGTCTAATCAAACTCAAGCATTCCGAGGGAGGAACCATAAGTTTTTATTCTTCTGTAAAAGTTCTGGTACATGGCAAAACTCTAATGGAGAAGTTTAAGGGAGATTTTTCACAGATGAGAGGAAATGTCATTGAACACAACTTATCAGCAGCAACAGCAGGAATAAACATAAACGAAGCCAGAGGGCGCTCCCCAACTCAGCCCATCCCAACTGATCAGATAAAAAAAAAGGATAAAAAAAATAGTTGTATAGTATGATGAAAAAAGTCATGGTATAGTTTGTAGAAAAAAAGTAATTAAAAAGTCATAGAATAGTATTTGAAAAAAGCAAAAAAAAGTTATAGTATATAAAAAAAAAATCATAGTATATAAAAAAAAATCATAGTATATAAAAAAATAATCATACTATATTATGTCATATAGTTCGTAAGAATAGTCATAATGTAGCATATCATAAAAATGTCATAAAATACTTTTTAAACAAATTCCAGAATAAAGTTTGTCACAAAAAAGGTCAGATAAATAGTCATAAAACAGTCATAGTATTGTATGTTGATAAATGTAATTGTATAGTATGTGATAACACTATAATAAAAAGTAATTATACCTAATAATAATAACAATATAATAATAATAATAATAATAAGTCATTAGTATGTCATTCGAATGTTGTAAAGAAGTCAAACTATAGTATGCCATAAATATGTCACAAACATGTATTATAAAGATTCAAAAGTCATAGTATAGCATGTGATAAACATGTCATTAAATGGTCATAGTATGCATGTCATGACTAGGTCATAAAAAAGTCATAGTATAGTTTAATAAAAGTCATAAAAATGTTAAAAATAGTCACAGTAGACTGATAAAATGTATGTCATAGCAAATGTCATCAAAAATAAAGAGATAAAGAGAGAGTTTTTATGAACATTTTATTGGTTTCCAAAAATGAATAAAATAAAAAATAAAAAGGTAATCTCCTCGAAAATAATTTCAATGTCGAAGAACTGGACGATTAAAACTGAGGAAGGTTCTACCACGGGACGGGCGGTCACAGTGACACCTCGCAGTGACTCTTCTTGGCCAGCGGGGGAGTCGGGGGGGGAGAAGCAGCTTTTAATATACGAGTGAAAGGAAAAGCAGGTAAAGAGGGAAGAGGAGAACCTAGAATCTAAAAGAATCTTTACTCTTGGCAACTTCACTACTAACCACTGCTCCTGAAGAGTGGGACGACAAACTCAAGATTAATAAAATCACTACTCTCTTTTATTCACATGAAGATAAATCCCTTTTAATTAAAGTTAAATTTAATTGGCCTCTCCCTTTTAGAGCAGACCTTTCTTCTGAAATAAGGCATCTGTAGTGCTGTCTAACTGAAATAAACGCTGCCAACATGAACGTTTAAATGAGGGCTGTGGGAGAGACAGGATGTTACTCTCTCTCTGATATTTATCGATAGAACCTCAGGCAAAACAGGGAAACATTTAAACAGAAATGCGGATACAGTATAATCACAGGATAAATACCAGGCTAGCCAATGTTTCGCTGTGTGTGTGTGTGTGTGTGTGTGTGTGTGTGTGTGTGTGTGTGTGTGTGTGTGTGTGTGTGTGTGTGTGTGTGTGTGTGTGTGTGTGTGTGTGTGTGTAGCGGTAAACAGTGATATGTTCTGAAGGCTGTTTAGAGGGCAGAAGAGGCAGGAGAGGTTGATCAATAGCAGTGGGGGTGGGGGGTGGGGGAGAGGACTTGTGGGTCGTGATTGGCCCTCTATGTGAAGGTAAGCCCCGCCTCGTTGTAGACTTTGAAGACCTTCTCGATGGCGTTGACGTAAGCGGCCGTCCGAATGTCCAAACCCAGGTTATACTTGGTTGCCGTGCGCATGATTTGCTAGAAAGGAAAAAGAAGAAACATGTTATTTAATGTTGGCAAACAGAAACTTTTCTCTTTAGGCTCTGTGGTGTTAAGAACTGGAATCAGTTGCCTTTGCACATTTCAATGAGTAACTATAATTTAAAAAAGAGGATCAAATATTAGACTGTGGGAAACTTGAAACAGGGTTTAAAAGACCTTTTTAAATTGGATACAAATTAAGACACTACAATTACTTATTAAGTACATTCATTTTTGATATTTAAATCATTTTTTTTATCCATATCACAAATTCCTAGCAAAGTAGTTAATCATTTAACATGATCTGGACACATAAGAATCAGAAAATTGATCGATTAACCAATTAAAAATAAAAATAATTTAATTTAGTTTTTGCCACAGTTGACAGTTGCCTATCTACAGTAGCAACAGTATTTATCACAGCTCCGCTGGCAGCCTGTCTGTCATTTACAGATAAAATGTCTCCTAACAAACTGAAACAAAAACTTATAACTAATGTTACTGCCTGTAGCAGGCAAGGAACAATATATACAAACTATGTAAATTAAAATTAAGACCTAAGACCGTTTTTTTTTTTAATGGGACTGAAGTTAATGAGTGTTTTTTTGTATACATTTATTTTTACTTTGTGTGGTTTGACAGATTTTATTGATGATTTACATATTGATTAATGTATTTATTTTCTGTATGTTATATCTGCATTTTAACTTTGCACTATTTGATGGCTTTGATTCCTATTTTTACATGAGTACTTTCCTTTTTAGACATATTCAAAGGGCATTGTTTGAGAGAGTCTAGGATCATACCTGAGCCTGAGATTTCATGGCCAACAACTACCTACCTAATTGTTGTGCAGATGACAATAAAGAACCTGAAACCTGAACTACCGGGTCAGTTTGTTGGTAACGTGATGTCACTTACCCGGGCAGATCTCTCCATGGTGTAAGCCAAACCAGAGTGAACAATATCCTTCTCAGAGGCACCCTGCAAAAGAAGATTAATATTAATAATAATATACAATAATGCTCAAGATTGAGAATAACAAATATTAGCATAGTTGCATTTGTCATTGATAATTTGATGTTTTCATATTCAATTCAATTCAGTTTATTTTGTATAGCCCAGAATCACAAATTACAACTTTGAAACAAATGTAATGCTATTCAAAGTTCTTTACAGGTGATTGACAAAAAATATATATTTAAAAAATTGAGAGAAGATGAAGAGTACGTGGTTGCAGTAAGAACCAGTGCTGACCCGATAGAAGTCGAACTGCCAAAATTGTCAGTAGGAAGAATCGTGAATTAATTGATGCATGTTTGTTTGTCAGCAAATGTTACTCACAGCAACTCTGGCCTGGAAGTCAGCGGTAGGTACCACAGGTATGGGCCCACCCTGCTTGCCAAACTTCCTCTCTAAACTTTCCTGCACAGACACTAGAAGAAATAAAAGACAAGAGGGAGAAATTAAAGAGAGTTCAAAGACATATGAAGTTTCTACTTTATATAGTATTCATTTATTTGATGGGGACAAAGGATGTAAACATGTGGTAGATCGTTATCATTTACATCTGTATGCCTTAGGGAGGTAACAAAAACATTAGTGTATCCAGATACAAATACACAAGTCAAGACAAAAAACGTTGTGCCACATGAACATGTACTGTATAAGATAAGTGTTCCGGGAAAGGAACCATATTGTCTTATCCTTCTGGAAAAGTTCTGGTACATGGCGATAGTCTAATGAAGAGGTTTGAGAGAGATTTTTTTAGGGATGAGAATAAGTGTCCAAGAACGCATCTTTACAGCAAAAGAGGCAAACACAGACGAAGCCAGAGGGCCCTCCCCAACTCAGCCCATCCCAACTGATCAGATAAAAAAAAAAGGATAAAAACAAAAAAAGAAAATACAAAAAGTAAAGTAAAATCAACTACACTTTCCTCTGATCTGTTATACGTTTCTCATTTACTGTAAATCTGTACAACTTCTCTTTCTGGTGTTTATATATTGGTTTAGAATTGTGTCCCAAGAGTTAAAATGTATTGACTACGTATCTCCTGATCGTGTCTCATGACCGTAGCACACTCTAGTCTGTCTGCATGTGATGGGGTGTAGAGAGCCGTCTTGTACTCACTCAGCAGGTGGTAGTTTGAGTCTCTCTCGTATTTGAAGGTCAGTCTTCCATAGCTGACATGGTTGAGATTCTTCAGCCACTCAAAGTAAGACACGGTCACACCGCCAGCATTCAGGTACATGTCCTGCAGAACGAATCATCACAAAATCATCTGACTGTTTGATTTTCACTCCTCTGTGTGTTGAAGTATTTTGACACGATTTCTCCTGTATTGTTTGTTTTAACATTTCATTTGGGAAGAAAAATGATTTTTCTGTAAAATTAAAAAGACACTGTAAAATAAAATGCTTTTCTGAAAACGTGTAAAAATCAAGCAAAAGATCAGTATAAGTGTAATACATAATCAGCCAATCAAATCTGTTGCTTTCACAATAAATGCTTTATGATCGTTGACATAAATCTTGCTCGCTGTTTTCTAAGTTTCTTGTTTGGGTTTTGCCTACATGACTTTCATATAATATTTACAAAGCGCATATAACGTTTTGCTGTAACATTAAATATTTATGACCAAATAAGTAACAAGTTAGAAGTGGATCTGCTCCACATGGAATCGTTTGATGATATTAGATTGACAGTACTGGAAACAAAAGGAAACAGCTCCACAAACTGTGATCAGACTTTGATTTCAAATGATGCAAAATCCCAGTTTGTGCTCAGAAGCATGTGACATCACATATCTGCTGACTTCAAACCAGCGAGACGAAAAGAGACAAAAAGAGACATGAGAAATCTTTCATGGGAAATAACCGACACTTTAGCAAGAAATGTGAATGTTCATGTAGGAACCCATCACTCAGAATTTGATTTGAGTCTAAATTGAATTTTGTCGAATGAAACCTCTGGTTCGTTTTGACATTTCATAAACCTTTTATTCACCTGAATAGAGCTGAAGGAAACATGAGTAAAAAAAAGAGTTTCCAGAGTTGTAGTTTGCATTTCTGTGTGTGCGTGCGTGCGTGCGTGCGTGCGTGCGTGCGTGCGTGCGTGCGTCGTTCGTGCTCACAGGAATAACCATGACGTTGTTCTCCAGGAAGATCTTGTCAGCGTCTGGAGTGGTGGGTCCATTGGCACCTTCAGCAATGATCTGAAAGAGACAAAAAACAAGCATGCACACAGTTCACATGACTGCACAGAAGATGTAACTCATGTGGAATAAACTAACACCTTGAAGCACGGCACCTCGGATTAATCAAAGTGAGGGTTTACCTTGGCCTTGATCCTGGGGGCGTTGACACGTGTGAGCTGCTTTTCTCCGGCAGCAGGGATCAGGATGTGGCAGTCAGCTTCCAGAATGCTCCCTTCGTAGGGTTTGGCTCCTGGGAAGCCCACAATGGTGCCGTGTTGCTACAGAAAGGGCAGAAACACATACATTTAATACAAAAAAAATGAATCTTTCACCGGGAATAATTCTGATTCCCAACAGCAGAAAAGTCATCTGACAGTGATCTTAAGTCCGAATGAATCAGTAAGATAAAAAAGAACAGAAACCAGAGGAGGGTAACAGAGAAGATAATAGATAGGATTAAAGAAAGAGACATGAATGTGCTGGTACCAGTTTGTAGTCCTCCAGCTGTTTGGGGTCGATGCCCTCGGCGTTGTAGATGGCTCCATCAATCTCACCGATGCCCACACACTTTGCCCCAAACCTGTGCAGGTACCTCATGGAGTGGAGACCCACATTACCAAAGCCCTGTGAAAAGTTACAGCAAGTAAGTAAACGTCTTTCAAACTATGATCCCGCTCCATGCTGCTGCATGCTCTGGTGCCACCATGTGGCCAGTTTAAGTTATAACATCATCGTCATCATGCATGCCCCGAAATGAGACCTCTGACAGGTGCAATAAGCTTGATTAAAATATTTTGAGTAAACGTGGGTGAGAAATGGAATGATAAATAAAAAATAGACAGAAGGGAAGCTGTCTGGGATTAGTTATTCTGTTGCCTAGTTACAATCCATAATGTATACATGGAAAAATGAAGATTAATTAACTACCGATGCCAATCTCCTGTAAACACAATATTGCCATGAAGCAGCCAAATCACTGATTTACAACCTCAGCACAATGACGTAAAAAGGTCTACTAACATACTACATACTACACACTCCATCAGTATGTCATGCATACTGCCTGCAGATTGTTCACACTGAAGTATACTCAAGCTATTCATCGTCTCAGCATCACACGACTGTATCAATCAAGAAATTAGCGGTCCGAGGTGAATGAAAATTGCCACTAAATGCCATATTTACCAGTTTAAGGCAAATTAATATTGTTGAAAATGTCAGTGTTAAATGTTTTTCTACAGTTAATAGTTTCTGTGAGCTCCCACGCGTTTCCTCCTAACTGTACCTCAACACACCTCGCCATCATTTGTAATTATTTTGTCCAATGGTTGATCATTTCGACCGTCTGCCTCGCAGTCTGCCATTTGATAGTCTGAAGAGACGCAATGCATTGTGGGTAGTTGAGTATTTCCAGTGAGCTCAAGTCTAATAGTCATCACGTTCTTGCTAATTTAGTATATAAATCATGTCATTTCCAGTGCAGTAGGAACGCACAACAAACTCATTTGTTTCAGTGTTGTTTTTACTTTTCAATAGTATGTTAGCATGTGTTATAAATACCAGGGATTAAAGGATAGCAACCTATATATAAATGAAATAATGCTAAACCTATAACGGGTAATGCATTTCTACAGCGCGGCCGAGTCTAAAGCATCTGGGCTCATCTCATGGTAACTACAGTATGGTCATATAACACAGATGTTACAGATGTTACAAAGCTGCAGGACAACAGATATACGGAGAGCCTCCACAGCTGATTGTTTGTTTCATTAAGTGTAATGGAGTAAAAACATGACCCTGTCTTGATCCTGATACCACACTAGAGATCTGTCTCTCCTCCCTCACTAATAAATCTCTAAGAAAATCTAATCTCAGCACAACATAATCCACACACACACACACACACACACACACACACACACACACACAAACATCCTCTTTGCGAATACAAAGCAAGGAAAGGATAATTAAATGTGTGATTTGAATCCTACAAGTTAACAAGTAAGAGCAGATCCTCTGTTATGTGTGTACATAAAGGTTACACGTGCAGGGTTGTTCACAGGGCAACACGATTTATCAAAATGTAATCTAGATCGTATTTAGGCCATCAGTGCAAATCACAGGAGTTGGCCTGGCCTACATATCATATTCTATAGACTTGGGATTCTTTTTTTCATACAGCTACAACAAAAATCACACCATAATCAATGTAATATGTTTTTCATTGAAAATTATTTATAGATTATTATTCATTCTAATTTCGCAAACCATATTGCAAAAAAAATAAATTGCAATTACATATATATATATATCTTTTTTAAACGAGAATACCAGATCACACTGTCGTCATGAAAGGAAAAGTAATTATAGAAATGTCTTTGGAAAGCGGAGACCAGGGCCGGGGGGGTTCACCACCCATGTGTCAGTGTTGGCATGTCGGTGTGCGTCCATGACACGTGAGGAACTGCCATGTGACAAATGGAAGTGAAACTACAGACGTACTTATGTTCTTACAGATTTAAAGTTGTAATCAAAGGTTCCCCACCACTCCTCCCTTTTTAAAAACTACAACTTTATTCAGAAACTGATATCTGATTTCTGTGATAGTATTATGTTCACATAATCATCTGCCAAGGTAACATATAATGTCTTCCGAGGGGTATGCAAGTTGCATGGATTTGACATTTCAATTCATTACTTATGCTTTGAGTCTAGTTTGAGACTTATGTGAGGCTACTTTTCATCATCTTTCCCAATAAGATATACCATTGATTACATTTAATCCTTGACGCTAAAACAAAAAGCTCAATAACCATAACATAACTGACTCAGAAACCTTAACAAGCAGAAATAAGAGCAGTTGAGGGGTTTCTACCAAAAGACTATTAATTGGTCCCACTCTCTCATTTCTCATGAACAAAGAAACAAACCTCCTTGGGTTCACTGCTGTCTGCTCAATATGAGGAGATCAGGGCCGGGCTGAAACAGATGGCTCGACTCTGATTGAAGCTCTAAAACCCTTCATCATGATTTCAAATGAAAACTTAAATCCTTTGGAGTGTCTGTGTGCAAATATCTACAGCACATCTCTCCTGTTTCCATCTGAAGTGTATGTTCTTTGATCAAACCTGTGTGTGTGTGTGTGTGTGTGTGTGTGTGTGTGTGTGTGTGTGTGTGTGTGTGTGTGTGTGTGTGTGTGTGTGTGTGTGTGTGTGTGTGTGTGTGTGGATGACGAAGGTCTTGTCCTGGAAGCCGGGTGTCAGGCCCAGCATGCTCATGTAGGAAGCCTCGTTGATGAAGTTCTCGATGCCGTGGAAAACTCCACGACCGGTGGCTGAGATGCGTCCGTGGATTCCTCCCTGGCTGATGGGCTTTCCCGTCACACACGCGTGGGCGTTGATGTCCTGCAAACACACACAGAGAAGGTCAGACCGCGTTCAGTAGCTCGTACACTGAGGTCGGTTACGTACACAGCTTTGTGGAAGAAGCTCACAGGAGATTTTTGTGTGGTTGTCTAAGACACAAACACAGCCCAAAACATACTATTCTTCTTAATCGTGTCTCCAATGACCCTCAAAATGGCAAAGTCAGCACTGAGACCAAAACTTACTTAAAATGTAATATGTCGATGGAAAATATGTTTCTTTTTTAGTTATTAGTTTGTAGTAGAAAACTTAAAAGTGTTAATCACCAGAATGGATTACAATTCAAGTCATTAACATTTAAATGATGCACGTATATAGAGGACTTGGTGTGTTGATTAACAGAACATTGATCACAGTCTCCTCTTTGTGACTGTGATCCATAGAAGTTGCAGCAAAACACTCCATTCAGGAACAAAACACAAGACATTTGAAGATGTCAAAAAAAACCATGATTGATTCATCTATTGATACATTTTTACAATTAATTGTTTAGTCTTAAGGTGCTTGGCTTGTTTTTGAGATTTTCAGTTTATGAAGAGTAGCTGATCCTAAGAATGGAGGAGCTGGAAGCTGGATGACCGATTTTATCAATTGCGAAAAAAAAAAGAATTGCCAAATAACTTTGTATCAATCGACTAATCCTTTGATCTCTAATAATCACTCAGCTCTTTTCTGAACTCTGTAGCTGGCTTTTCACAACTCCTTCTTAAATCACAGTTACACTTTTTCTTGACTTCAAGATGGTTAAAAATCAAGATTTAGTAAAAGTATCTGACAATAATCATTTTTGATTGTTTAGATCAAAGATTTAAAACAGCTGTGATATACATATCAACACAAGTGGGTAAATATTTTCCATCTTTAGTCAAATAATTCCTGTTTGACAGGTTTCGATAGGAGAACTATTAACTGATAACACAAACACACAGGCCTCAGTTTGTAAAGCTGCTTTTCAAAAGAGGAGGAATGCCTCAGTGGTCGGCTGAGAAGGGAGAGGCAGGAAACCACTGCTCATGCTTTACATGTGACTCACTCCCTGTTTTCAATTTGGCCTATTTTAGTCATTTTAGAACTCACAGTGTGTGCAATGGTGTTGGCGTATGTGTCGGCAATCCAGGACATCTCCCTCTCTCCTGTGCTCATGTCTGGGGCCGGGACGTCGATGCCGGGTCCTGATGACGGCAGACGGGTAGGAAAGGGAACGTTAACCAAGCAATGCAGTCACAGTGCAGAAACATGAACACAAAAATTTTCATAAAATCAAGTTTCCAGTCTTGATAACTAGGTACCTTGACCGATCCTAATGACGTTATGTCACTGGCAAAAAGAATTTGGAGAACAGAATGCATCTATATATATATACCACCTTAATATATGTATTCAAAACAAGCAGCATGCATGCAGAGAGTCGGGGGATGGGAATACTGAGAGAGAAAGATGGAGGACTTTCTCAACAGCGCAGTTTGAACATGTTACCCTCGTGCTGACACAACAGGGCAGTGATGTGTGCAAAGGCTGCTGCTCTGCCTCCAGGGTGTATAGAAACTCCATGGTGAAGGCGCTTGTATCAAACCTCAATAAATGACCCAACTATTGCAGTCTACAAGAAATATCCGACAGTGTATCTGTGTTTGCTGTGTGTTTGAAGTGAACACATAAGCGTTGCATCCATGCATCCATGTCGGGGCCGTTAACCTGCATAACCGGTGTTTATGTTTATGTGTGGCCTTGCTAAACAGGTAAAAACTACAACTTTATTCAGAAACTGATATCTGATTTCTGTGATAGTATTATGTTCACATAATCATCTGCCAAGGTAACATATAAATGTCTTCCGAGGGGTATGCAAGTTGCATGGATTTGACATTTCAATTCATTACTTATGGCTGAACGATGTATGACCCACACACTATACCATATATACAATATATACATTAAGAGATTGGTTATTATTTATGTTTTCACCACCTGAAAAATATCAGGTTCAAGCTGAACTTTTAATTCAATCCTGTGCTTCTTTTTTTTTTTTTACCATTATTAATTGTCTCCTGTTCCAGTTTACACAGGCACACCCTGAGCTACCCCAACCTGAATAAACAGCGCTAGATGACAGGAAGTGTTTACTTCTCTGGGTGGAAACATTCTCCTCTCACCACCACAGCCGATTCCAACAGAGGAACAATGAGTACTCACAGTACTACTAATAGTTAACAGTTATACATTTTAACAATAAGAACTCACCAATAAAACCCTTCTTGGCCAGCTCAATAGTGAATCTCCTGGTAATCTTCTCCAGCTCATTATCCTGCAGACAGACACAGTGTAGAGTTTAGGAAAAAAGATGTTGGTTACAGTTGAGACATGAAGGGAAGGAAGGAAGGAAAAGTCAATGCATTCCTAACAGCAATCCAAATAGGGCCTCGTCCGTATAAACCAGTAGTTTCCATTTGATATAAAGAAACATGTTTCAGGCATTTTGAGGGGGGGGACGACATTAGAAGGCTTACAGAGTAATTCTTGGGGTTGATCTTGACTCCAGCTTTGGCTCCCCCAAATGGCACATCTGGAAGATAACAATGAGAGCGTTAAAGAGAGAACATTCAGATGCATCTGCCGAACCTGACAGGAGCGTTCTATACGCGCCGGTTTGATTCTAATACAATAGTTTGGAAAAGTCCACTGAAAGCGCTGCATTCTCCATATTTACCACCATACTAATTACCATTACTACCATAATAATCCATGTTCACAATCGGGCAGGCAAAATTATTACCTAAGATCAGTGTATTTGATGAAATGCTGCCATAGGATTGTGCAAGTTTGTGCTTTTAATATATTTTAAACATCAAATATGAAAGGTGGTTAAATTACAAGAACTTGGTAAGACAAAAAGTATTAATATGTATATGGATGTCAGGGGATAACCAGCAGGAATACTTACCGACAACAGCACACTTGTAGGTCATCAGAGAGGCCAGGGCTTTGACCTCATCCACAGACACCTCTGTGCTGTAACGGATACCTAAAGGAATCACACACACACACACACACACACACAGGGAAGTTTACAAAACTGAAACTACACACAAAAAAATGTTTGAAAGTGGTTTTTTTCTGTGTGTGATAAAATGCTTTTGTGACAAAATGAATGTAGAATGTATTTTAAAGTGTTTTTCTGCAACATGCAGACATCATTAGCCTTCACTGACACGGTCTCCACCACATGTGCAGCTCAACAACATAGAGGGGGAATGAATAGCACAGATGGAGCACGTTCAAAGACCGGACTGGACCAGTAATCATAGTATGTTTTCCACCACCACATAAGAGCACATGAACAGGTCAGAGATCACGGATTGTGCCCGGCAGTCACGGAAGCAGCGTTGGGCGGGTGGAGACCTCAACAACCAATCACAGCTTCCCATTGCGACTCCCGCCCCCGTGAGGTACAGTCATTCCCTCCTGTTGTCCGGGGTTTACAACCGTCGTCATGGCGTTACATGAGACCATACACCCAAGTATCACTACTTCGTCTTACTGGTATAGTGTGTGTGTGTGTGTGTGTGTGTGTGTGTGTGTGTGTGTGTGTGTGTGTGTGAGCTTGTCTGGCATAACCAAATATAGCTCATCCAGAGTTAGCTTCCACAGAGAAAGCCAAGGGCAAACAGCAGAAAGCACAGACGAAAGATTGCTTTGAAGGGGAGAAAAAGGCCGTGTGTGTCCTTTGTAACAAAGGAAGCACCAGTAAAAGCCCAACCACCATGAGTCATCTTCAAGTGCCACTGTTGTGCCCACCTACTTCCTTTCGTGTTACTGCAGTCAGAGGAAAAGACCAAACCGCCCAAAACAAAGCTCTATCTATGTTAAGAGTTCTGCTGTGGTTCTCCCCTTCTATCTTTATTCCAATGCATCCAAAGATCAGCTGAGCTACCTCGGGTCGAACACAAGACAATCTGGAGCTCGCTGACTAAATTAAAAGAAAGGAAAAACCCTGGCTGCCTATACACCCATCCCCCATCCAACCATCCATTTTTTCCACCCAGCCACAGCTCACCACAGCAACCAGACCCAAACATATCAGTAAACACATTCCTCTGAAATGGAGGACAGATTTTTTGGAAATAAACAGAGCCTGCACTGAAACAGAGTTTGCTGCTGTAGTCTGGGCCTTCCAGAGACAGGACGGAGCTCACTGCTTCAGAGCCTCCCACATATCTACACTCCTGTAAAAACACATGTTTGGGCGTTTGGTTTAAATCACTAGTTCAATTCTTCTGTGCTTTTTCCTTATTGTGATATCTTTCCTTGCATTAGTTAATCTTTTCTTCCTATAAATTATTTGATATCGATGTTGTTCTTCAATGCACTGGTAATAGTTTGTGGGATAACTCTTTTTAGAATGTGGTATTTTAATCAGGCAAAAAGTATTCATGCGATTAGAAGCTGCACTAATGGTAGTGGCATTTAAGTGTACACTGAACAGAGCATTAAAACTGAGTATATTGTCTAATAAAGCTGATGTATATAAAGTTATAAGGAACATATTGTTGCCTTTATCTTTCAGACAGGCATGCAACTTTGACATACTGCTGCACTTATGGTTTCTATGTGACAACAGGCACATGAACTTCTGCACAGAAAGGAGAATGATGTTGACAATTTAGCGGAATAAACAAAACTAGATGAAATATGACAACGTTCCACAAACTATCTTCCAGGGTTGTTCGAATAACCTTGCACACACACACACACACACACCCCACGATATCCCTCATTCAGGACACGGCAGTGCGGGTCAAACACCAGCAGCTGTCACTCTGAATAGGGGTGTACGAGCAACACATGCACACACACACGACCAGCCTTTGCACTTTGCAGTTTGATCTGAACACAGACAAGGGTCTATGCACTACAACAATGATTAAACCCACTGCAAAAAAGTCAAGTTAGCATTGCTGTGATTTGTGACCAGGGGTTCTTTGTACCTTGGATCTGGATTAGGAAAGGAGACATAGGAGAGAGGAAGATATTTAGTACTAATGCCACTGTAGACGGCCTGTTAATGCCAAGCTGGGTTCGGATTTCGCTTTGAATCGAGGACACGCTCTGCTCTCCTCAAAGCTTTTATGAGCTGAAGAGAAGCGATGACGCTCTTTTGATGTTATTGATTTTAAATAAATGCCTTCGCTGAGAGATTTCTCTCTGTGCAGACTGGAGATTCTTTAAAAAAAACACACATTACTGTTAAGTGGTTTGATGTTGTATCTTGGTACCTTAAAGGAGTCACTCTCACAGTGCTCATTCTAATGTGCAGATCTTAAGAAGAAATATGCCTCAAATGTGTCTGCATTTACCAAGTCAAGCAGGTACAATGGGAGGCAGTTCTGCTGTTAATACCCTGCAGATATCTGCCCCCCGCTCAAACAGGCCCATTGAGTAAACGGCACAGCCCCTCCCCCACCTGTCACACTGCTGACAAATAGCAGAGCCTGGAAACACAACCACCCCCTCACATCAGAGCCCCCTACTCACAATTTACCCACAGTGCACTGCAGCAGAGGCCCATGATGCCTCTGACTTGAACCTTGAACCTTGACCCAAAGTTACTACTACGCACACCATCCTCTGCCCAAGGTTGTCACCCTGCACAGCGTGTTTAAACACTGAACTGTGGGCCTTTCACATGCGCCTGACTGTATCAATCACCTGACAGAAAGGTGCATAAGCAGGAGGGATTCAGTTCAGCTGTGTGTGTGGCGGCCTGGCCTGCTGCCAGACAGAACACATGGTCGCTCTCACAGAGGTTTCTTCCTTTTTTCTCCCTGTTAAAGGGGTTTTTTTAGGGGAGTTTTTCCTGTGAATGTGAGGGTGTAAGGACAGAGGAGGTGAGGGTCAGAGGATAAGGACAGAGGATGTGAGGGTCTAAGGACAGAGGATGTCACATGTGCACAGATTGTAAAGCCCTCTGAGGCACATTTGTAATTCTGATCTAAACAAAATAAACTGAATGGAATGGTGCCTTCAGGGCTGCTCACACATCTGACGCATAATAAGACAAAGGTCAACAAAGGTCAGGGATGACAAGCAGCACACTCCCTCCACATCAAACAACAGGACTGCAACAAACACATGTTGTCGTGCAAGAACAACCAGTTCTGGCCTCAGGTGAGCAGGAAGGAGCACACAGGAGGAGGAGGAACGCTACAGAACCAGGATGTGGGCCGTGCGTAATGGTGCCATGCGTCCACACCTGTGCGTCCACACCTGTGCGTCCATGCTACCTGAGGACCAGGAGGGCCAGGAGGGCCAGGAGGGCTCATGTCTTACCCCCCTTGCAGGGTGTCCTGTGCTGGCTGTGCTGGGCCCGGTACCCCTCGATCACCTCCCACTCCCCGTTGTCCCTCTTGATGGGGAAGCAGACGCTCAGGACGTGGTTGCACGGCTTGATGATCCTCAGGATGCCACGCACACGGCTCCTCTTCTGCTCGGGGGTCTCCTTGGTCCTCAGGTCCTCGATCAGCTTGTCCTCCACGATGCTGGCCCCTCGGTCGAAGAAGCCCTCCACCATGCGGAAGAAGTTGGGGTCGTCGGGTTTGTCGGCCGCGTCTGCGTAATGGCGCAGCCGCATCAGGGACGAGGACGCCGGGAGAGAGGAGTCCACGCAGGCCAGAGCACCGCCGGCAGACCGGCTCAGCAGCTCCCCGAAGTACCGGTACATGGCTGGACCGGGTGGAGCAGAGAGAGAGGTGGAGGTGGAGGAGGAGGAGGTGGAGGTGTCCAGAGAGTCGCAGCAGCAGCTCCTCAGTGGGTCGCGTCCTCTGGTTGAGTGAGGAATGACATCCTGCAGGTTTACTTTAAGAGGAGGAGGAACAGGGAGGATGGGTGGAGGAGGAGCTCCAGAGTCTGCACCAGTGAGAGACAGGCTGACATTGATTGAAATTCAATTAAAAGACAATAGAAGTCCAGTTATATTTATTACTTTGTTTGCATGCAGGCTGCAATCTAAGGCTTGTTATAGGGATAGTGATGTAATGGTAGAAACTGGTAAGTATTATGTTACATTACATTACATTATTATATTACATTATTATATTACATTACAGTACATTATTATATTACATTATATTATATTACATTATTATATTATATTATATTATTTATATTATATTATATTACATTATTATATTATATTATTATTATATTATATTACATTATTATTATATTATATTATATTATTTATATTATATTACATTACATTATTATTTACATTACATTATTATATTATATTATATTACATTATTATTATATTACATTATTATTATATTATATTATATTATATTACATTACATTACATTATATTACATTACATTATTATATTACATTATTATATTACATTATTATTATTATATTACATTACATTATTATTATATTATATTACATTATATTATATTATATTACATTATTATATTACATTATTATATTATTATTATATTATATTATTATTATATTATATTATATTACATTACATTATTATATTACATTATTATTACATTACATTACATTACATTACATATTATATTATATTATATTACATTATATTATTATATTACATTACATTACATTATTATTTATATTATATTATATTACATTACATTATTATTATATTATTATTACATTATTATTATATTACATTATATTACATTATTTACATTATTATATTATATTACATTACATTATTATATTACATTACATTATTATATTACATTACATTACATACATTACATTATATTATATTACATTATATTACATTATATTACATTATTATATTACATTACATTATTATATTACATTACATTACAGTACATTACAGTACATTATATTACATTACATTATAGTACATTACATTACATTACATTATATTACATTACATTATTATATTACATTACATTACATTACATTATAGTACATTACATTACATTATTATATTATATTACATTACATTACATTACATTACATTATTATATTACATTACATTACAGTACATTACATTACAGTACATTATATTACATTACATTATAGTACATTACATTACATTACATTATTACATTACATTATATTACATTACATTACATTATTATATTACATTACATTACATTACATTACATTACATTACATTATAGTACATTACATTACATTTACATTACAGTCATGTAGCAGACGCTTTTATCCAAAGCGACTTACAGGAAGTGTATTCAACATAGGTATTCAAGAGAACTACTAGTCACCAGAAGTCATCAGTGCATCTCCTTTCTTAAACAAGCATCTAAGAGCATAAAACAGAGCTAAAGTACAGAAACAAACTAATATGAATACAATAAGTGCAACAAACTAATACCAGTACAATAAGTGCAACAAACTAATACCAGTACAATAAGTGCTAAGTGGAAGGCTCAGGGTAGTACTTCCTGATAATTGAGAATGTTCAAAACATAAATGGCAATCTGCGTTGTAAAGAAAACATCAATACTTGGCTATAACATCATAAAACTCAACGCAAAAAAAATGCATTTGTTGTAATGAAAGATGTTACATTTATGGTGCAATTGAAAGCCACATAAATATCCCCATTCATAGATAATAAAATAGATTTCGAAGGAAAGAAAATGGAAAACACGCATGGCTATGTATACAGATACATGCAATGTAAGCAAGTATCGTAGAACTAATCAGACAGATTCCCTCAATTCATTTTAGACATCTGATTTTCAAGACAAGCCCACTGAAATTAATTAACATTTTGTAAAAAAAAAAAGAAAAATGTACTCTCTTTTTATGTGTGGATGTAAAACGTGGTAATGAGTGAATTTACCATACAGACATAGAGGTGGTATCTATCACCTACAAGCAAAAATGTCAAACTATTCCTAAAATACAACCATGGCAGACATACTGATTTTAGGTAAAACAGTAAAACAAAAATTAAAAAGAGAATCGTTATTTCCCAACAGCATTCCATTTCTTTCAGACCAGTGCCCTTTGAATAAAAAATACATTTCAGTTATAACTAGTAATTTAAAACAAAACAATAATCTGAAGGCCACATGATAATGCTAATGTTTTAACTGACTATTTTAGATGAATCACTTAAAAAGGTAAGTAAAATGAATGTAAATACGTTAATACTGCATTAAGTGTGTAGGATGAGCGATATGAAGTGCATCAGCTTGGTCATTCATTAGCTTTGGCACAGCGACTACAGCGTTACGGTTCTGTACTTTGTGGTTCAAAGGATCTCTGCGAGGCCTGCTGTCATCAGCAGTTCACTGATCTGTGGAGTGAGAGAGAGAGGCCCGTTGTGTCTGCATCAGTCATTAACCAGCCTCATGGGCAGCAACAATTAATGACGGCTTGATCTGCTGATGTGCAGTTTGTCACTATCAGCACAAATAATTGAATGTTGCCAGAAAAATATTCATATTGGTTGGTTTAAAAAAAAATAATACATGTAGAGCCAATCAGGCGGCTCTGTGAAGCTGCACAAGCAGAATGATAATATCAACATGCTAACATACTGATGTATTCACCATGGCTAGCATGCTAATTTACTGATAATGACTAAACACAAAGTACAGCTGAGGTTGATGGGATTAGTTAAGCAAAGTATTGGACCAACTGAAACTTTGACTTGATGAAAAGGGCTCATCAAAGTTATAACAATTCATCCTGAGGGGATATAAATGTTTTAAGTTTCATAGCAATCCATCCAATAGCTGTTGAGACATTTCACTTAAAATCACAAAAAGGAAAAGTGAGGGGATCATCAAAGACAGCATGATTTATCCTCTGAGAACCACAAAGGTCAACAAAATGTGTCAATCCATCTACTAGATGTTGAGATATCTTACTGGATAAGTGAAAAATCAGTAAGTAGCTGTTTGTCTTCTTGTTCAGCTTAATAAACCCTCACAAAGGCCTTGTAATGTATGTCAGATTTTTCTTGAAACAGTATTTATCACAACATTTAACAAATATTAATGTATGCATATTCTGTATAGACGTGTGTGCGTGCTATGGCGTATTAATATACACATATAAAAACATTTTATGTCCAAGTGAGGAGGTGTGAATCAGAGCAGCAGGTCACTCATGATGTCTGCCGGTCTACCAATTGACACCGAAATACCTCAACTACAACTGGATTGAAATTTATGGTCCCCAGAGGAAGTACCATAATATTTTTCCCATTAACCTCAGCTGTACTTTGTGGCTAATTAGCAAATGTTGACCCTCGTACACTCTGACTTAAGATTGTGAACATTGTAGAGATGATACCTGCTGCACATCAGCACTGTTGCTGTTAGCATATTGTGTCTTAGCTTAGCTTAGTTCAGCCTCATTGAGTCGCTGCATTGATACTAGGATCTGTAAATACCTGCTGTAATTATCTGCCACTCTATCAGCACCTGGCAGTGCATTGTGGGAATAATGATTTTTAGTTGATTCATTCCTCTCAAAGGGCCTTTTCACGTGAGTCACATGGGAGATTAGAGTGAGCTCCTCCTCTGAAATGAAAGCTCGTACTAGTCCAACATTAAAGCACCTCTTCCACCTCTTCCACCTCTTATCTCTGCCCTCTTGTGCCTCAGACTCGGTCATACCGGAGTAATCAGGTTTCTGAAACAACATGCAGGGACACAAGTTCCATCAATAACCCCCAAGGTCACCTTGAAAACCGGCGTGGTTTCAACCTGTAACTCTTTAGCCTGAACAACACTCATGAAACTGTGACCATCGATGTGCTTGTATGCTTAAACATCTGCTCCCATTGTCTGGGAACAGATAAGATAGCGTGGATCTTATAGAACTTATAGAACTTAATGGTCCCATTATTTTCACAAAGAGAGAGACTCTTATTGCTGAGCTCATCTGAATGAGGCCCTGACCTGGAAGCACACCTGTGGACTCTGCACAGAAGATTAGATTAGATTATGCCCACAGGCGCACATGCAATATGCCTAAACACTAGTACAAACACATGATTACACAACATGAAAAGCAAATGTAATTATTACTCAATTGGGTGTCTTTTTACACATATGTTAATTCTGTTAATACACAGATGTGGTGCAGTCAGGCTGTAAGTCTAAATGTTCTGGACAGTAACATCACTCGGATGTCAGCTGGACAAAGCAATCAATATTAATCATGTTGTCTATTGCAACTGGCACAGAGTCAAGGCAAGGTATCGTTATTACTAATGCAATAATGATAGTGCTTATCTCCTCATTGTTCTTTCCGTGCACTGGAGAGACATGTAGCATTATTGTGTCTAACTGTTGATATCCTGAAATAAAAACTGCAAACTAAACCGTCAAACACAAACAGAGAAGGTATATACTATCTGGATATTCATACGCCTGTACGTTCATTTGCAACAAAAATCCTGTATGAGGTTGTTGAACTGAAGCAAACGTACAGATGTGATCCAGTTGAAGAACTTTGAACTCTGTACCAAAGGACCACTCTATCTATGGAAGCATTTCTTTATCTAGATATACCCTCATATCTTACACGGTTGAACAATCACCAATAAATTACATTTGATCATCAAAGAAAGTGATTGATGCCTTTGTTTAAAAGTACACAATCACTCTCCTTCATCACCCTCCAAGTATTTCCCTGCTTGTGTGCCTCCTGTGTGTCTCTAATAATATCATTTGCCCTATCACAGCCTTTATGTAGTCTCCTCCCTGCACTGACACTGATTTATCACGTTGTGTTTCAAAGGGTGAGCACCGTCGTGTCATTGGCTGACAGCCTGACAACACCCACCCAACCATAGGGGTGTGACTGGGGGAGGAGTGGAGGGTAAGAGGAGAGCTAATGGGGGTTAAACAAGGGCCTTTTCACTTGGCTCACATGGGAGTTTAGAGGAACAAGGCCGGACTTCCTATCAGTGTTTTGTCTCTGAGTGAGCTCCTTAGAAATGTCAGCTCATACTAGTATGATATTTAACCCTCACACCACCTCCTGTCCCTGCACGCTTGTGCCTCAGACTCAGTCTTACTGGAGTCATCAGGCTTCTAAAACAACATGCAAGGACACAAATTCAATCAACAACCGCCATGGTCACCTTGAAAACCGACATGGCAACAACCAAGCAGAACATATCCCAGTTCAGCAAACTAATCCAACATGTTGAAAAATATTTCCTACAGAGAGAAGTTAATGAAGAAACACTTTGAACACAGAGGAGGAAAAGAAAGTTGTTTTCTTTTCTTTCAGTTACTTTTAAAGGCTCAAAATATGGTGTAACTTCATGAATGAATATTTAGATGTTTGCATGGTTGGATTAAAGGATTATTGATAACGAGAGGCAGAGCAGGGACCATTAAGGACGGACTGTTTCTGATGTAAATGATCAGCAGAGACTGAGGATCAAAGAGTTATTCAAGGACAAAGAATACAAACTTAATGAACAAATAATCTTTTGTGCATTAAGACGGATATTCTGTATGATTAATATCATCTTTATCATTAAATACTATACACATCGAGGATTGCAAATATTATTTTCCAAACTGAATCATCATAAAAAATTCCTATTTCAAACAGCTGGTGGAAAATTGTTTCTATCTTGCAAAGGTTTCATTTCAGCTTCTTTGGTTTGAAGTTCCTGATTCTATTTCAAATAACGATTTAATTTATTTGTTTTTTTATGTAAGTACATGCATTTTGTCAGTGCATATGTATATCAATTTCACTTACCTTTATTTACATATTCACATGAAATTTGGGTGATTACATTTTTTCGGAAAGAGTAGCTGTTGACACCTAATGGGTCATAATATAATAATAATAATAAAAAAAAAATAAAAAAAGAATTAAATGAATAAAAAAATAGTTATATACAATACAACTAGCCAGGGAAAAGCTGAATCCATGCTAAGTGATGTGATTACCTATTCTGTTAAATGGGATACCTGGAATTTCTCAGCCTACCTGGTGACTGCTCGTGGGACAGGATATCTGTGTTCTGTTTCACTGACGACAGTTAACGTGACAATCTCAAATATTTTCATTTAACTTAATGTCCTTTAAGTCGCCTAAGGAGGTAACACAATGCTGATTGGACCACTGATGAAAATATTGCAATATTCATATATTTGCAGTAATACAAACTGGGTGTCTGTGGCGACATTCCTGTAAACAAACGCTATATAACAGTGTTTCTTCATTATCTACACACAAAAACAGATTTTTTAGATCAATCAGGTGTGAAATGTTAACGGTTGCCACTTTAAACACTAGATGGTGTCAGAGTCTTTCCCCACATGTTGTGTGACGGCATCAGTGTGAGAGTGAGAAGACAAGTCCACTTACGCCCATTGCTTTCATATCAAACTCAGCAAAAAAACTATCGAACACAGAATATATAATTAAAACACATGATTTCTGTCAAAATGGAAGATCTATGACAACTGTGACTTTAAGAATCTCCAATTCTTTAAACACTGAAATATATATTTTGTTACTAAGTCATGCCATGCAGATATATCCAGATTTATTTTCCCAGTTTAATCTGAACTACTTCCTAACAGGGAAATAGTAAACTAGAGAAATAAAACTGAGAAGGATTATTAGGAGTAGCCCAATTAAATAATATATATAATTAAGGATCGTTTATTTTAATTTGGGTGACCAACCAGTTCACCAATATAAATTATCACAATTTCTATACTTATTTGAACCTGTCCATTAAATACTGTAACACGTTAATCCAGGCTCCCAAAGATACAATTGTTTACTTTGTGCTCAGAACAGCAGAGGAGAATTTAAACAACTTTAATAAGAAATAACTAGTTTGAAGTAAAAAAAAGAATAAATAAATAAAGTAGATATCTTGTTTACCCACTGTTTAAGTGTAAAATATCCACAAGCTCTGGACATAGTCGCCATATAATGTTACATTAAATAAAAATAAAGTTGTTATTGGAAATGGATACAAAGAACCAAAGCAATGAAAGGACCTTTCATCAAAATTCACCCTGAGAATAGAGGGAGTTGTGCAGGTTGTAAAGCCCTTTGAGGCTATAGACATATGAATATATGACGCTAAATCAATATGCACATCAGAAAAGCAAAGGATTTGTTTTTTATATATACGTTTCTATAGCTTCTCTTGAATACCTATGTTGAATACACTTCCTGTAAGTCGCTTTGGATAAAAGCGTCTGCTACATGACTGTAATGTAATGTAATGTAATGTAATGTAATGTAATGTATAGCATGTAGATGCTAGCGTTCCCCTACTTTTGTTACCATTGTTAGTGGTTCGGGAAATATTCTGGTCCTTAATATAAAATATACTTTTTTATTAAAAATGTAATTTGAATTAGAAAGGAATTTAGAATGCATCATAATTCATGAGCTCATCATATGTTTTGGATCTGCAGATTACTGTAGCCATCACATAAATATAGTTAAGTAAAAAAGTACTATATATTTACACTCCCCTGCAGCTGTATATTTTGTAAAGGAATGTGTTTGCTAAGACGACTGATTGTTGGAACGCAAAGAGACAAAACATAAAGTAACGTAACATTGAGCTGTTAGCTCTTAACTTTTTATAGTTACGATTATTGTCAGCATCTTCTTCTTACTGTCTTTCATTCAATTCAGTTTCACACCAGAAAAGCCACTTGAGCTAAAACTTGAAAATGTGTGTGTGTGTGTGTGTGTGTGTGTGTGTGTGTGTGTGTGTGTGTGTGTGTGAATTCAGAGGCCAAGAGGTAAAAAGTTTAAAAAGTTCCCACGAGAACAGTACTATAGTGTGTCTCTTTCAGGAAGCTGTGGTTTTGACTTGCGTCTGCTCACATCTCCTCATCAGCAAAACACATATCTCACTATATACACTGCTGTGTGTGTGTGTGTGTGTGTGGGGGGGGGGGGGGGGGGGGTATATTACATTTGACAGTCAGATGTCACACCACGTGTCAGGTGGCCCACAAGGAAACCCCACAGGAAGTAAGGTCAGGCTAACAGAGGTCATGAAAAAGTCACAGGGCCTGCTTTCGGCAACATATGTCATCTGTCACAACGGCCCGTCAACTGTCTGCCTAACCACAGTCTACACCTAAAGCTTTCACTTTTCCTTAAAGGAAGACAGAAGTGGTGCTACTGAAACAATAATGCAAAACTAAACTGTGAAGCTTGGTTATCAGTTTGAACTTTCAAAACTTAAAATGTACAATCATTTCCCAAGGTTTGGTTTGATTGTCTGGTGGTCAAGGGTTCTGACAGTTCAAATATCCGAAGCTTTATCCAAATACTTGACAAAAACACAGCAAGTCGTTTAGAACAAGAAAGTTTTGTATTTAATAAAAGCTTAAAGAAAATAAGTGGTAAGAATTCTCAGATGGAGGTAGAGAAGACGGCTGGTGTTTCTTGGAGGATGCTGGTTTCGCAGACTGTTACAGCTCAAACGTGTCCCATCTGGTCCACAGAGAGCTGCAAGGACGGCTCCTCCACTCCACTGTGAGACACATATGAATAAAGCATTAAACCATTTATAAATATTAAATCTCTGATCCATAGAAAACACGAAATAAAACAAGCAAACATTATCCGGCTGCTGCTTTCCTCTGTTTTCTATAATTGTAAATTGAATATTGAACTGTTGGTCTCAGACTCTCATGATGGAGATTATCACAACCGTTTGACATTTTATAAAAGTAATCAACAGTGGATTATGAAGATAATCAGAATTTGCAGACTTATATACAGCCGTTTACACTATAATGAAATGCCTTTAATCTCAATGGAGCATGAAAATGAACCTGATAAGACTCAAAACCTTCTTTGACACGAATGTTGCATGTCAATGGCCCAAACGCACCTGAGGACGTAGGTCACACAGAGGATGCAGAGCGGCTGGTGGGCGCCGGGCCTGGACTTGGATGGTCGGACACTGGGGATGACCGCACTGTGACTCTCCACCCAAACGTAACCTCCACCTCTCACCAGCATCCTGTACTGACCGCTGACGGACTGACTCTTAAAACACACTGCAGAGTGGGAGAGAGAGAGATGAGATATCTACAGGTCTGTAATATGTATTTATGATGTGTGTGTGTGGGTGTTTGCATCACTTCTTACAGTTGAGGTGATTTTTGGTCAGATGGTTAATGTCCAGTGTGTGACAGAGATCATAGATGGAACGGCCCAGCAGCTCCTCAGTACTGTAACCTAAAAGCAGAGTAATCCTGCAAACACACAAACACACAAAGAAGAAACAATATGAATTTATTTATCTAAAATACTGTAAAAAAGAATCTTCAGCATCAGCTGAAGCTGCAGCCACAAACAAGTTCAAGGTTCACTGATATAATGCAGTCGTAGGTCTAAATTAAAAAACGGGAAGGTAAAAGAGGAACAGCTTTCTTCTAAATGTGCTTTCTTTATTTCTGCCAGGCTAAATTAAAAACCCTTTAAATCAAGTAGTAAAATAAAAAACATAATTTGACTACTTTGTTTAAGTTAAACACAGTAGGTTTTGAGGTTTTGCTTTCTTTTACTTTCTCTTCTCATTTAATATGAAAGTCTTGCAGAATAAGAAGATCTAATAAAGCATGCATAAAGGATGGTTGGTAACTGTGCAAAGGCTGAATAAATAAATGAAGTTATGTAAAATAAGCTGTATCCGTGTGTACATTTGTATAAATCACCTCTGGTCACAGAAGGTGAACCTCATGTCCATGCTGTGCTGGCTGGTGAAGGTGTGTGTGCTGAGGAGTGTGTGTGAGAGCGGCAGAGGCTGGCAGGTCAGCAGAAGACAGGAAACTGAAGACGGGGCGACACACACCTTGGCTCGGCCCTGACAGTGGAGGACCTGAAACCAGGGAGGGAGTTAGAGCGAACTGAATGAATAGGATGGGAAACTGTTAGCTGCAGCACAGTGCTGTGTGGTATCTTTCTCTCTAACCTTCCACGTAGCAGACTTGAGGTTGGCGCTTCTTCCTCTGTGTGTGAGAGCACTTTTTATCCTCATGATGAAGTCCCTCTTTGCACCGCACCAAACATCCTCTAAAAAAAAACAAGAAGCAATTTAAGAAGCTACAGGGAGAAACATGCTCAAATGTGTATGATCTCCCAAAAACACAACCACAGAACATAAAAATAAAAACACATTTACACACACATTTACACACACTCTCATACACACACACACCTGGTGTTAGACGTAGATTATTTCTGATTTCTTCGTGGTCACAAGGGTGAGTAAACTCGAAAATATTGTGTCCCATCAGCTCATTCTGTCAGAGAATATACCATTACAATCATTCACATAGAAATGTGTGTGTGTGTGTGTGTGTGTGTGTGTGTGTGTGTGTGTGTGTGTGTGTGTGTGTGTGTGTGTGTGTGTGTGTGTGTGTGTGTGTGTGTGTGTGTGTGTGTGTGTGTGTGTGTGTGTGTGTGTGTGTGTGTGTACCTGTGTCAGGCCCATGTACTTGCTGACGTTGTCAGATAAGTAGATCATGTCTCCCTCCGTGGACAGGACGATCAGAAACCCCTCCAGGATCCTCAGGTACAGGTTTGTCTCCTCCAAGGCCTCCACATCCTCCGTGTCTTTCTCCTCCTCCGCCTCACGACCTCCGTCACACCTGCGACGTTCCTCTCCGCCGTTCATCACTTGTCCACATTTGATCATGTGACTAGCCTCTGCTTTTGTCCCAGTCTCCCCTGAAACAGTGCGAGAGAGTAAGAGGTTTAACTGATTGTGCTACTATTTTTTTAGGAAAATGATTTGGAAACCATTCTATTATAGTCTACATTTTCAGAAATTCCTGTATTAATGGGAATGATCAAAAAATAATGTTGTGTATTGTGAATATTGTAAGGGATACTGTGTGTGTGTGTGTGTGTGTGTGTGTGTGTGTGTGTGTGTGTGTGTGTGTGTGTGTGTGTGTGTGTGTGTGTGTGTGTGTGTGTGTGTGTGTGTGTGTGTGTGTGTGTGTGTGTGTGTGTGTGTGTGTGTGTGTGTGTGTGTGTGTGTACATGTTGGTTCAAAGGTGCTTTTGAAATATAAAGTATTTGGACGCCATGCCATGAATTCCCTTAAAGTTGTGTTTATTGTACAGCTCTAGAAAAATGACATGAATCGTATTTTAACCAAGTGTTCGTGGTTTGATCATTCTTAAGTGAAGATGTTGTTTTGTTTCAGCATATAAAACTTAATTTCTGTTTGACTTATTTCAATTATAACAAGATCTGGTTTTGGTTGGTATTTTATTTGTTGTCATTATCTGCATATCAATAATCTTAATGGATATGTTTTTTGTTTATAATTTGACGCATCTGAACTGTGAAGCTGAAAGTATTCATTGTTGTTTCTTTTTCTCTTTTCTAACCTATCATCTACGTATTGCAAAAAGTATACAGCAATATATGTAAAATATATAATGGGATTAAAGAAAATCATCTGCATAAATACATATCTAAATGTATATAGTGTTAGGTGTGTGATTTGTGTGTGTTAGCTGTGTGTACCTCTGAGCAGTGTGTGCATGCGTATGTAGCTGAGGGTGAGGCGGATCACTGAAGGCTTGTCCAGGTGATCTCGTGCAGACGGTTGGAGCGGCAGGAGGCGAGACAAATCTTCAAACACCTCTGACTCCACCCGTCGCCTCCGTCTGGCTGCCTCACGGCTAATCGCCCTGCAGAGGGCCGAGGGCGGGAAAAGTACAATAAAGTTATTCTAAACTCACATAGTATTATGACACCGTCGTTGAACCTGTATCTCTGTTTTACTACACAGACTTAGAGGGTGTAGTGTTTGTTTTGTTGTTGTGAAGATTACTTTAATGATTTTTATCAAAATGAGAATTGCAGCAGTGCAAGAAAGCAAACTGCATTTACCCAAATACTCTTTCTTCACTACATTTCAGATGGAAATACTGTACATTTACTTACTTTTTACAATACATGTTGTTTACCACTAGTTATAACTTTAATTCATTCTTCATTATGACCTCAAAATAACCACGTTATCTTCACAACGGAAATGTTGCGTGAACTGCAGGAAGATGTTATCAGCTTGAGACTTTTTCATATTATCTGATGAGACTGTAAATAAATTATCAACATGTAGAGAAGAATGAAATACTAACCCAAATTGAATGTAATCATGCTTACTCTTATATTTCACAGAGAAAACTTTTACTTAACATTTTGATTGCAGGAGTTTTGCTTGTATTTTCCATTTTGGTGTTGTTACTTTCCTTTTTTCCTTCAATTAATTCTTCCATTACTTATGAGCAGATTGGGAAGGAAAGTATTGAATTGTTGTAAAAATTCAAGTCATCTGGATGACCAGTGAGGCTACAACTTCATCTTCGTGCCCCCCCACATCATCCCAGCTACTGTCATAGAAACAATTCAGTTACAGCCAAAAAATAAAAGTTTCCTTAGAGCAAATTGCAGCTTTACCTTCTCTTCTCCTTGTCGGCTGTCATGGTGTCCAACAGGCGTCTCTATGCTGTGTCATGGTGAACGTTGGCTCAGAACAAAAGAGAGATGGAGGCAGCAGGACTTCACGGCGCAGCAGGGAATCTCCCCGCTACAATTTGCACCATCACAGGTAGTCTAATTAATCAGAGAGGCAATTAGTGGTGCCAAATGTCACCAGGCAAGTGGTCCACGCCGCACAGATGACTTCAACAGCAAGTGTCTCCTCTCCTCTCTGCATGTGCATCACCTCCAGGGCCTACAGAGCTGAGCACGATAATAGGTCAGCTTAGCAGGAAAAGCATCACCCTAACCCACCCCTTCCTCCCTTCCTCCCCTCCCCCCTCACTTCTTCTTCTTCTTCTCTCACGCAAACTTTGAAGCATCCCACAGAACAGATCTGCCTCTGAACAGCAGCAGGTTTAATCGATAAAGAGAGAGGAAAGACGACACAGAGGATTCTGGAAGTGATGTAGACAGCTCAGTGTTTTATTGAAATCAGACCAGACAGGACTAGCCCGGCTGTTGCACTACATTTTGGCACAGAGTAAGATAGTGTGACCAGGAACAGCCCTACCCCTTGGTGCACGAAGCTTCACTACACACCGACTCTACTGCAGACAGAGCAACCAGCTCACCTTCAGATCCCTGTACAGTACACGCGACAACAGTCCTTCTCTGTGTGTGCATGTGTGTGTGTTTGTCAGAAAGAGAGTGAGAAGAAGAGGGAGGAGGCAAAGGAGAGAAGAGTCTGTATGTGGTGTTTTGCGTGTGTTTTGTGTGTGTGTGTGTGTGTGTGTGTGTGTGTGTGTGTGTGTGTGTGTGTGTGTGTGTGTGTGTGTGTGTGTGTGTGTGTGTGTGTGTATTGGAAATGAGAGGTAATTCAGCTGCTGGTTTTCCACATTTCTTTTTCGCCCGATGTAACAGACCTATGATAGTAAAGTTATAGTATTATACACAAAGGTTTCCTCCAGATACACTTTACAATAATAATAACTATAATAAAAAAAGAAAAGAGAGCAATAAGAATGAAAAGCCATTCTTGAAAAAAAGCAAAAGTCAGAAAAGCAAGTGGTTTTGGCTGAGTAAGACGGCAGCTGGAGGCTGGAAAGGGGAATTGGTGCTTTGGAGGAGAGGGGAAGGAAGGGGAGGGGGGGGGCTGAAAACACTGATGGTAACTATAGAAACAGAAATACTGAGGACGACAAGTCATACACCGACAGGGAGAAAGAAAAATCACACATTCACACATACAAATATGTACATTCACGGCAAAAAAAACAAAAAACGCCCACGGGCCAGCACATTCACGCCGGCGGGACAGACACGGACTCTGAAACTAGCAGATGGAGGAAATAGCTGGAAACCGGGCTTTACGCTGCTACACAGGCCGCCTGTAACTCTCTGCTCCACATAATTAGTTCAATAGCCTGTAACCTGTAAGCTCGACATTCACTTTATACACACGAGATGGAACATGATGAGTTCAATCACACACACACACATTTTGAGGAGCAAAAAAAACCAGACAAAAATAACACTTGAAGAAACAAATAAAATATATAGATAGTCAGGGTATTGCACAAATATTTGGCCCTAACTGCTCCACAATAAGGACAGTAAGAACACAGGTAGGGTGCTTGTCCATGCGCCACGATTCTCCTTTACTAGCAGACGATACCAACACAACACAGCCACTCAACACAGGCTATATACAGGCCTCTGCACCCAGCACACACTGCACAGTCCTGGTGCTGGGGGAGAGAAGCAGTGTAGGTGTGTGTTTGGTTGTCTGAGCATGTGCAGCGTGTTTGTGTTGGAGTAAAACATGGGATTGTAGTGTATGTGTGTAAATCTACATTTAAAAGTGTGCAACGTGGGAACATGTGTGTGTGAGAGCATGTGCAGCATGTGTATATTCATAGTCATAGTCATATTCATATTTATATTCATAATAAACCCAGGCAACAAGAACAACACAATGCAAGTAAAGAATATTCAAAAAAGTAACAACAACCAATAGCTTCAAAGTAAAGGAGTGGCCGTGTGTGTGTGTGTGTGTGTGTGTGTGTGTGTGTGTGTGTGTGTGTGTGTGTGTGTGTGTGTGTGTGTGTGTGTGTGTGTGTGTGTGTTTTCGTAAAGGGATTTATGTTTCTACACATGTATGAATGTCAGCGATGTGTGCATACATGCGTTCCAGGTTTAGTGTTGTTGGATACGTGTGTGTGTGTGTGTGTGTGTGTGTGTGTGTGTTAGGTTTGCGTGTCCTCGGGGGCACAGTAGGAGAAGTCCTTGAACTCCTCCTGGTTGATCTGTCGGATGATGGCCTCGTCGGTGGGCGTCAACACGGGGTCCTCCTTGGTGAAGTCCTGGTCGAAGTTATTCACATCTCGCTTGGTCTTCTGCAGAGGCACGCACAAAACACACAAACACACACACACACACACACACACACACACACACACACACACACACACACACACACACACACACACACACACACACACACACACACACACACACACACACACAGGGGAAGGATGTCAGAGGAGGAAACTTCACTCTAATCTAGTGCCTCAAAAAGTGACGTTAGAGTGACACCTTCTGACTGCTGAGTGTCAATGTGTTTTCTGTGAAGAGAACATTTGTGTCTCCTTCCTCTCCTCCTCTCCTCCTCCTCATTTCCTTTCTACAATAATCAGTTATAGAATGCCTCATTTTTTTACCATGGTAACAGCTAAATGTTTAGTTAGTTCTACCTCGCTAAGTGCATGTGCTTCATGGGCTGTGCATCGCTACGTACATGCGGAACTTGTGCAATTTAATTATTCTCAAAACCCGCACAGATAAAAACCTAGGAGCGTCACGTGATACGAGCGCACAGATCAGTATCTGCGAGCGTAAAAACATCCTCACAAAGGAAGCATCTCTGCTCCAAACACTGGGTAGGTGACACGCAGGAAACCTGAACCTCCCTACGCCCTTGCTACTGCTCATCAAGTGGACTTTGGAGACTTTGGAGATGAAGGAATAGAAAGGAGCCCTGGGTGCATATTGTTCCCTACATGTGTGGCATCCTCCCAGTTGTATTTAATTATTCATCTTTATTTATTGTAACTTCTTGTAGAGACTGTCCTCTTATCTTTGCTTTTGCATTGTATTTTGAAATACTGAGATAATTGTAGTTCCTCAGTCAAAAATCAAAGCTGAGCCATAATTCCTGATAGCATAGCAAAACAAGAATTTACTTTGAGGAATGTAAATATGTTTTTTCACAAAGATCGTTTCACTTATTGAATGCATCAGGGCTTAACTTTGTCCAAACTCAAAGCAGCCATACATGAACCTAACCTAAATCAAATACAGCCTAAGATGAGTAAAGTTTAGATATTATTTATGTGTCACCTCTTTCTTTCCATCACTAAATGTTTTGTGAGCTGTTCTCACCACAAGAGGACCTCGTTTTACTGTAAACTGAGTTTTCTTGCAGCAGGACAATTGAATTAACATCAATATTAAGAAACTTCAGTAAAAAACGAATTAATAACCTTACATGTAGGATACATGCATAAAGAATCGGTGTGTTGTGTGTGTGTGTGTGTGTGTGTGTGTGTGTGTGTGTGTGTGTGTGTGTGTGTGTGTGTGTGTGTGTGTGTGTGTGTGTGTGTGTGTGTGTGTTTCTTACAATTCGGGGTTTAAAGGGTGGTTTGACTTTCCTCTGCTCCAGCAGCACCCAGTCGATCTCTCTGAAGAAGGCGTGGGTCTTGATGGCCTCCTCACAGCCCTGGCTCACCACGCAGCCCAGACGCTTGGCCGGGTTCTTGGTCATGAACTACACAGAAAACAAACACACACAATACAAAACTTTTATGATTTCCAATTGCACCAGCATTATGTGCCGGCTCCACGGGGCCTCCACTGGGAGAAATCAGTTTTTATTATCAAACATATTTTATTGGTCGTGATTTATCATCCAGTTTATTTTGTATTCAACTATCTTGCAACATAAGCGTGTGTGGAATATCATGTTTTTATTGTGGGACACGCACATCCACACACTCACACACCATTTTGTCAACTTTCTCGGTGGACTTGGCGACTTTTTCAGACCGCTTTAGCGTCTCAATGCTCAGCGTTAACTCAGTCTCCTGTCCACTTAGAGTAAGTTACTCTGGTTGTCGTGGATAAATACAGAACATTTTCAGTGAAACCCTGAACAGAGTTTTAAATGTAAGCCAATGTGAAGCTCCACAATGTGAGATTAATCCTCATAACACAACAGCCTGTCCTCTAAACTGTGTGTGTGTGTGTGTGTGTGTGTGTGTGTGTGTGTGTGTGTGTGTGTGTGTGTGTGTGTGTGTGTGTGTGTGTGTGTGTGTGTGTGTGTGTGTGACATAAGTTACAGTAGAGGATAAAGGGTAGAGTTCACATATATTTAGTCACAACTCAAAATTAATTGGAGCGTAAACCTTTTTTGTTGTAGGCTACATTTTAGCAATTTCAGTTGAAAGACATGTAGGCTATACGTTGTGAATAAGGTGCCAGAGAGCATTAAAAAAGCATCAAAATATACTTTGTTTATCAAAGAAATTCCCCGCCTACAGTCGGTGAAGCCTCAATGTTTATGTCATGTTTATTGTGTTGCTCTGCTGGTCCAAAATCACGTCCAGATCTTGGCAGCTCCCAAGAAAAAAGCTGCGTTCCATTTCCTCGTCTGCAGTCCAGGTAGGCTGCATTCCCACTGACCTATATTTACCGTTAAAGACCACATATGCCACGCATAGACAGAAACGTGTGCCATCGTTTACGTTTACATCATGCCAGCCCACGGATTTATGTCTGCCGCCGGGTGTGCGTCTGAAAACCAACCCCCCCTTTAAGAAGCTCAGCTGTGGTTTCACCCATAAAATGAGGAGGACAGAAGCAGAACGAGGGGCTGAGCAAAAAGCATTTGGGTGCTATTAATAGACGAGGCATTAATGGCTCTGTGGCACAAACAAAGAGGCGTAGTGGCAGAGTGGTGAGACAGGTCAGCGGAGAGCTGCTGTGATTTACTGCCACTGAAAGCTGCGTCTCTTTTGTTCTGCTGTCTGCTCAGTAGTGGAAGAGCACTTTGGTTTTATGATCGCATTGTTATTACTTTAACCTCTTTGACTGACTCTTGTTTGTTCTGCTCGGTATCAGAGCGCAGAGAATCGTAACACCTCTGCGTTAAGAGCACTTTGAATGAGTTTCATTTGTTTGTGTGTAGCTCTGACGATAGAAACATGAATGATCTGAAAATCTCGGGTGGTACCTTTTTGCAAGAAGTAAACATTTTGGAGGTCAAAGTCATCCGTGTCATAATGCGGCACGGTGATTTGGAGGTCAAAGGTCATGTTGACACCTTGCTAAATCTGGCTGAAAGGTGAAAATAGTTATTTGTAACCAAGCCCCAGTTTGTGGCTCTCATGTGCTTTGCACTAGAGTCTAGTCACAGGTTTAAGCATCCCATTTTCAGAAAAAATAAATAATAATTCCTATACATTCTGGCGTATTTCAAGAATCCTCTTTTGAAAACTTTTTTGACCATCTGCATAAAAACATATTCCATCTGTTGCATCATAAAAAACACTTTTAGCCTGTTGTCAGTTCTGTTTCCTAATCCAAACAATGATTGCTGCTGGGGATGAAAATCTCCTCGCTGAATTTATAGAACATAAACCAAACATTAAGAATTTCACTATCAGTTATATTTCTCCATATTGATGTTACTTTCTATTATCTAAAATTTCAAAACAAAAATGTGTGTATATTGTATGTATTTTTTGTGTTATTCAAAAGAATTTGTTCATGATTCTGGAAATACCTTAAAAAAGAGTTGTACATTCTATTTTTCAGAACATTTGATGCTCCGCTCTTTAACTCAAATCTAACCAAATTCAGCCCATTTTGAACTTCTTCTGAATGATTATTGGAAAGGTTTTATCTAAATGCCGGTTAACAGAAAGATTTTGTTGATATTATTTTGGTAATGAAAAGCCTTAAAAGCACATGGATAACAAACTAAATACATATCGTTATCTGATTGGGGCGAAATTTACTGAATTCAATTATTCAAAGTGAAAGTGTTCTTCACTTTGCCATGGACGCCTGCGAGGGCCTGCTGAAGAAGTGGATATGCACTCTTGAAGAGAATTGAATAGCTCTTCAAACTCTAATTAATAATCAAATCAAGAACATGTGTGTCGTGCTGCAGAGACGCATCGTACCGCTCTGAGGATGGAAACAGCTTCTTTGCTGAGCCACACGGGGTAGAGCACGTCGTCATGGAGAATCGACTCGAACAAGTCGTCCTCGTTGTCGGCTTCAAACGGAGGCTGTCCGGCCATCATCTCATACATCAGCACCCCCAACGCCCACCAGTCCACTGAGGCTCCATACTCCAGCTCCTGCAGGATCTGAATCCAACAAAAGGACATGGTTCAACATGGAGGACAGGAAATACTGTAACACAGGTCCACCGGAGCCAGGGACTTGAATTCTCAACAGATTCATAGTCGAGAGTTCTCGTATGACCAAAAAGTAATAATAATAATAATAATAATAGTCTTCCGACCACTCAAAGCGCTTTGACATTACCAATCAATCACCCATTCACACCCATTCATACACTGATGACAGGAGCCACCATGCAAGGTGCCACCTGCACATCACAACCCGAACTAACATTCATACACACACATACACCACAGGAACAGCCTGCGGGAGCATAGGAATTATGTCTGGCTCAATTGAACTGTTTTTTTAACAGAATAAATTCTTATGTTATCACCTTTTTGTTGATGGAAACAAAATATATTTCACATATTCTTTAATGAGCGAAATAAAACATGTAATGGAAGAAAAAATGTAATTATTAACGAGCCGAATCAGGATGGTAAAATCCATTCCTGGGAACTGCATTTAAAATTTTGTTTACTGGAAATAAAGAAAAGTAAGCAGTAGAATGGAATCAAAAGTAAAAGACAAAGTTACTTTTGTACCAATTTGAGGAAAAGATACGACAGAAGGTAAGATAGATGAAATATAGGATGTTCAAGAAGAAAAGAAATTGAAGAAAAGAAAATAATAACAAAAATTGGAAAAATTAAAAGGGAAAGTTGGCTGAAAAAGACCCCTTTAATGTTTCAGATTGATGTCTAAAAGTCATTGTGCTGTTTTCAAGCATAAATAAAAGATTTTTACCCATTGACCCCATATTTAGGTACTGAAGAATTTATTCTTGATAAGAGAATTATTGGCAAATATCAAAATAATCTGAGTGGTTACTGGTTGACTGAGCATTCTATGATAATAAACAGATAATAAACTTGACCAATAATCAATTAACAGGGAAAAGTATCGATAGATTAATTGATAATGATAAATATAAGTTAGTTGCCGCTCTCCCAGTAACATAAAACTGCACCTCAGTGTACTTAGGACGACAGAAGAGCCAAACTTTGGACGGTTGAGCTCACCTCGGGGGCGATGTAGTCGGGCGTGCCACAGAAGGTGGTGGTGGTCACTCCGTTCTTGATGCCCTCTTTGCACATGCCGAAGTCCGCCAGCTTACAGTGTCCCTCTGCATCCAGCAGGATGTTATCCAGCTTCAGATCCCTGAGAGACAAAGACACACAGAGAGAGAGAATCAGCACCATCTGGTTTCCATAACAATTGGACTCGTTGAGAGAAGTGAGCATGCTATGTCAAATGAAAACAAAAAACATGTGAGAATCACCAGAAAATACAACTTAAGTGTGAAGCGTGTTGTCATGCATCCTCTAGCATGTTTCTGGTCGGATAAACGTTTGTGAAATTCATTAATAGTCCTCGAGTTCTTCAAATAATTAATTAAATTCTCCAATGAAGATCCACCTCACAGAATCTGAACATTATGAAGAATCGATTTGATATTTCTAGCTTTCTAGTTTTCCCAAAGCAGTCCAGGGTGCCGGGAGACGTTTACCTGTAGATGACCCCGTTGCGGTGCAGGAACATGAGGGCTGAAGTGACTTCGGCGGCGTAGAAACGAGAGCGAGACTCATCAAACTTCCTGGATCGCTGAATCTGGAACATCAGGTCTCCTCCGTTCACATATTCCATGACAAAAAACAAACGGTCCTGCAGAGACAAAGAGAGAGAGAGAGAGAGAGAGAGAGAGGTATGGGACAGGGAAACACAGAGATGAGCTATCACACCTGCATGTGTGTGTGCCGTGTGGAGGTCCTACCCGTGTCTGGAAGCAGCAGTAGAGCTGGGTGAGGTAGGGGTGTCGGCGGGCAAGGGCCAGGATGCGCTTCTCCGTCATGGTGCAGTCCACGTCGTCGTCCTGCAGGATCACGTCCTTCTTCAACACTTTGACGGCGTAAACCTCCTCCGTCCCCTTCAGCTCGGCCAACATCACCTGGACAACAGATAAAAGACGGAGCAGACACTTGTATGATTGGACTTGTGGAAACATGGGATGACTTAATGGACACAAAGGAACATAACTTCAATAATCGCTCTCCTTTTTGCTCTGTTTTGGTCTCCACTTTAGCCAATAAATGTTCAGCTGCATTGTGCTGTCCCCCCCCCCCTTCTCATTCCCAGAGCATCAAATACCAACGCTTTGTCACCGATAGCCTTCCACTACGATGTGAACGGATCCGCAGCATCATCAGACTCTCAGAGAAAATGCTACGGGAGCGCGATGACTTTGTATGAAGATCAGAAATACCAACACAGGGTGAGTGAGTCAAACAAACACAGGACTTTTAACCAAGAGGCCTTGTGTTAGGTGTTACAAACAGCTGTAGTTTCATTTTAACTTTAGTAACAAAGGAATTTAAACCCAAACCATGATGTTTAAACCCAACTGATCCTGAAAATGTTTTCCTTATGTGACGAGTTAGGGTCTAGCCCTACACCCCCGCCCGACCACTCCTCTCTGCTGCCTCGGGCGATGGTTGCCCCGTCGCTCAGAGGTCCCTGCAGCCGATCCACCCGGTCACAGCTTCTTTCTGTCCTGGCCCCTCAGTGGTGGAATGAACTCCCCACTGACCTCAGGACAGCAGAGTCGCTGCCCATCTTTTGGCGCAGGCTGAAAACTCACCTCTTCAAGAAGTACTACCCTGAGCCTTCCTCGTAGCACTTATTGCACTCGTATTAGTTCAGTTCGCTGCACTTATTGAATTTGTATTCGTCTACTGCACTTATCCTATTCGTAGTAGTTTGTAGCACTTATTATATTCGTATTAGTCTGTTGCAATTATTGTTTTCGTAGTAATCTGCCTCTGCACTATACTTTTGCTCTGGTTTATGCTTTAAGATGCTTGTTTAAGAAAGGAGATGCACTTATGACTTCTGGTGACTAGTAGTTCTCTTGAATACCTATGTTGAATACACTTCCTGTAAGTCGCTTTGGATAAAAGCGTCTGCTAAATGACTGTAATGTAATGTAATGTAATGTAATGTAAAATGTAGGGTGAAAACAAGTCAGCTGTTCAGTTAGTGTGTATCAGTTCATCAGAATAAAAAAATGTACACGAACGAGAGCGTTGAGAGCGAAACAAAACCGTAAAGCTGCAACCATAAAACCAGAACAATGAGTTAAAAGATGCTTAAAGGCTCAGTTAATATAAAAACATTCATTAGTGCAGCTTTTCTGTTATCCCTTTACTGAGTGTGATACAGATTTTTCACCATTTCGTTTGTTAACGTTTTCAAACTAAAGTTTATAAAAAAGGAAAAGCTCCGGCTTACTGTTTGGTATGGTACGTAGTAGAAGAAGCTGCCTCCATACAACATAACTGACATGTGAATTGTTCTATTCTGGTCCCTGATAACACTGACGTCTCTTATGAATAATAGGAACACTGATAAACAGGGTGTTAAAAGAAAAAACAAACATAATGAACATAATGAACATAATGAGCAGTAAACAAACAAACACTGTCAAACGCCTCCACTGTGTGCTCGCACCTTGCCGAAGCTGCCTTTGCCGAGAACCTTGATGAAGTTGAAGTCCTTGAGGCTCCTCCTCTGGATCTGTCCGTTCTCCCTGCCTGCCGAGGAGGAGGACGAGGAGGAGGAGGAGGTGGTGGAGGAGGAGGAGGAGTGCTGGGGTCCCTGCTGGTCGAGTGACAGCGCGTCCTGCAGGCGATCTAACTGTGCCAAGTCTGTGGGCGTCGACAGGAAAGCAGTTCAGAAATCAGCAAAAACAGGCCGACTGTCTTTTTTTTCTGTCAGATTTTTAAATTGTTTTTCTGATGCTCATTATTTGCTACTGATTACTTTTCTATAAACTTTAAATTGATGATCACATCCTCTGTGGAAACCTGTGATGACTCAGTTACATTATCTCTGACCAGGCTGATTAAACAGCAGCAGTGTTGTTGCTGTTCATCAACGTCTGGCTCCACGGAACAAAAACGGGAATCATTCCACAAAAGAGAAAGTTAACTTTCATTTCTCAGCTTGCAAAGTGTGAGAGGACGATGACTAACTGTGACAAGCAAACGGTTGTGGGCGTCGGGGGATAATTCTTAGATAATGTAAGTTTAGTCTTTTATATAAAAGGACAATAACACATTCAGCTACTTCTTAAAAGGAGCAACAATATTATTCCTGAAACAGAAATACTACCTCTGACTGGTAAAATGAACAAATTAAAACCACACGCTGCTCAGAACGCATCTCAAAGGGCTTTGAAACGCCTGTTTGTGTCAAATCTGTGTTGTGTTCAGTGTTACCCTGCTGTGAGGGGGAGGTGGGGACAGCTGGCTTGGTGAAGCTGTTCTCAGTCTGGGAGAGCTCAGGAGGAGACTGGGGAGGGTCCTGCCCTGGAGTCAACTGGAGGGGGAGAGGTGAGAGAGAGAGAGAAGGAGAGAGAGAGAGAGAGACAACATGACCGATCCTTTGGGCTGAAAACTCATTTAACCTTCAGCAGGTCATCCCGTAAGTAATTGACTTTTAAAAGCTAAATAACTGCAGACACAAAGACCAGGAGGTTCAGCTGAAGCTTCAGAACGCTCCGATCAGACAGAGAGCACTTTTTGTATTCGTTTTAAAATGAGAATTAAGCATTTTTTGTTTGCTGCATTTTTGTTTCCTGAACACCTCAAGTTGAAAAAGATTCAACCCAGAGCATGAAAAGCGTTTTTCCTCACTGTGATGACCTTTGCTGGATACATGGAGCTAGTAGTTAATATGATCTGAACAGATTTATTAAAACTGTACTTTTAACTATTAGGTCGTGTGCAGTGATTGGTTTGCGTTAAGCTTACGTTAGGTGGTTGCCTAGCAACAATAAAAAAAGATGCAGCATGTTGAGAAAAGAAAACCCTCTGTCTGCTCAGACAACAAAAAAACAGTGCAGTAAGCCTGAGAGGCGCTCTGTGTGATCAGGGCTTAACGGGTGTTTCTCATCATTTCGGTGAAAAGGAATGAAAAGACATCAATAACAATATTCAAAGAAAAGTAAAACCTAACAGCAATTTTAAAAAGGATAAAATCTCCCTCCAAAAAATAGAATTGCTGGTTTGAACTGCAGAATTAAATTTAAAAGGCACAGTCCTTCGTTTCTATGTTGAAATATAACATAAACACAGTGGAGACCGCTGATATGGATCACAAAGCTTGGGACAGAATCAGTCCTATAAAAAGGCTGCAGTAGTCCACTTACAGTTCTCATTTTTTATGCCAACATATGGGGAAAAAAAGACTTTAAACTACAGTATTATATTTCTTTACTCTACTCCTTAAGGTGGTGCTGTGCATACATTGAAACAGGCAAAAGAAAGTAATTTTCTCTTAATGACAGACTGCCAAAAAGGAGATGAAGCAGCGGAAATGTGTATTCCTCAGGTTCCCTTTACTCAACGGAAGACAAACACTGACTGTTAATGTTGGAGACAGAGAAACAAATGTTCACGGTTAAGTGTAGTGATCATTTATAATGTGAGGTCATTTTGAAAACTGTTTGAAAAAGCTTTCCAGTATTTTGAAACGGACAATAAAATTCATCAAATAGCGAACTGTCCGTTTTATTACTTTATACTCATGAAATAAATATACACATATTAAAAATGGTTATGATAATCCTCCGCTTATAGTGATTGATTTTCCCTGTACAGACGACATCACTGAGAGGTCTCCACTGTCACTGAATCATCTTCCTCGTTACCTTCCTCCTGCGCTGAGCGGTGTTGGAGATCTTGTCAGGCGTGACTCCCAGGTCGGCCAGGACCTTAGCGATTCCTCGGGCGTCCACGCCGCAGTTAGGAGCTACGTTGGACTCACACCGCCTGTGCACGTTCATCTTACAAACTGCATACAAAAAACAAAAACACATGGAGGCCCTTTTAAAAATGTTGCCCTGTTGTTAAAGACATCAAGCTGCACTGGAAGGTGTGATCAAAATCAATTTAATGTAGATTATAAAACACTTCCTGCTTACTCATGGTATTTTACTTTGGAAAGACATTGTTTAGTAAATATATCAAATATTTAATTTCTTTAAGATAAATTCACATGCAAAAGTAGTTATTTCAAAAACACACGTTGCACCATGATGTCAGTTATTGGAAGATATCAAAGTAGACAGTAGACATCATCTGAGGATGCTATTGCTGCAACTTATGATTTAATTATCAACTAGTTTGTCGATTCTTTTCTCAATTCATTGCTTAGTTTATTAAATGTCACTAAATAGTACAAAAAAATGCCCATCACATGTTCTAAAAACTGAGTTTGCAATTTCAAATTGCTTTTTTGGTCAAAATTAGAGGCAAAAAGCTGAAACATAAATATTTCTAACGATTTATAAAACAGGGGAAAGCATGAAATCCTCACATTTTAGAGGCTTCAGCTTCCTAGGATCATAAAATATTTGACATTTTGCTTCATTGAACGATTGTCAAAATCATTAATTCATTAAAGAAAATGTTCATACGCCTAGACACATACCCATGGGATACATATGGCTGGTTTGTGTTTTTCTCAAAATGTTACAAAATTCTTTAGAAGAAATTTCTGGAGGTGCTAAAAAAAGTATTCCCTTCTTCTGCAGGACAGAAAACATATCCTCCTTTGCAGAGACATCTGTATCTATAAATCTACATGTTGGTTTTTATTATTAAACTGTAATGAAAATGTTTTTCATTTCATTGTGACTTAAAGTGCTTTAATAAGATCAACAAATGTCAATTGAAATTTTGTTCACCGCCTTTGACTTTAATTAAATGCACATTTACGCTTTAACGAGGTTGCAAAACACAAGCACCTCTAAATGCGTCCCATGTGCACCGACACTGTAAATTCCCACCTGCACATGAACTCACCTTTGCATTGCAGGCCCTGCCTCATGAGGCCCCACAGCAGGGAGCCGCAGTGGTCGCAGAAGGTCGGGACCTTGTAGTTGTGGATACTGAACTTATGGGGCATGTTAACACTGAACCGCTGTGAGCCCACCTACAGAGGGAGACACACACACACACACACACACACACACACACACACACACACACACACACACACACACACACACACACACACACACACACACAGTGTTACAAATAGGTCACTGTCGCATTATTGGAGGAATAATGCTCAGAGTAGTACACAGTGTACACGTTACCTTAAGCAACAGATTAATTCACCAAAGACCTGAATAATGCCCTTATTCAGTTTTTCCTACATGATTCAAAGTGTGTTTCAACAAGTGATAAATGTTAAAGAGGACATATTCTTCTGAGCTAAACATCTCTGACCAAACTTTTCATTTTTACCAACAATATGTGTGCTGTTTGCAGGTACCTCATCAGGTGTGTCCTCCTGCTTCTTCATCCCGGCACACTTGGTGATGATGAGCTCATGGCAGCGCTTGTGGACGACGCACGTACACACTGGAAGAACAGCGTCAACAGGAGATGTTCAAAAATGTTGTTAAATCTTATTAAATAAAGTATGGTGTGGCTTTTGATATTTGATAATTAGTATGTGATATTATCACTGATGATATCCCAGAGATAAGATGGACCAGGAAGATTAAAAGTGTTCTCTAGTGATTCTGATGCATCGAATTGATACACTGATTTAATAACTGAGCCAATACAAACATTATTAAGGGGGTCTGGTAGCAGCTGAATGTGACTGACCCACTTTAAAAGGCAATATGAAAATGTAACTTGTTCTTTAACAATATAATAAAAAGAATGTTGTGTCGCTGCAACCTCTGGTACTAAGACAGTAGATGCTAGAATTAGTGTTAAAATGTGATGTGCACAGAGGAGAAATTGAGAACGAGGCTCTGCGGAGTGAAGCCAATGCGGAAGTGTCTTGCATTCTATCTCCTGTCCACCAGGGGGCGACTCCTCTGGTTGTATAGAAGTCTATGAGAAAATGACTCTACTTCTCTCTTGATTTATTCCCTCAGTAAACATTGTAAACATGAGTTTATGGTCTCAATCTCTAGTTTCAAGTCTTCTTCAATACAGCATGATGTTCATTTAGTAAATGATGCTCCATTTAGAGTCAAACAGACCATAAAGCAGGGGATGCTTTAGGGCGGGCTTACCAGAGACGTATACAGCGTCTCTCCATCTCTCCTCTGTATTTGAAATATTTTATTAATAGCAGATGTTGTTGCTGTGATGCAGGTCATCTGTGGCTCTGAGTGAAGGTGGCTTGAGACCAAATCACAGCTGTCATTCAGCAACATGTAATCCCTCTTGTGTTCCCGTGCTTCAATAATAAATGATGTGCAGAGAAATTGGAAGCCGCCAGAGAAAAGTACTCACCCTGACACTGGTATCCCTGCTTCCCCAGGACGCCCCTATCAGATGACACACAGAGGAGGTTGGTTTGACAAAAACACAACAGCAGGTACGTCAGGGCTGATGTGTGTCAGTTTGTTACCTACCAGATAAAATCTCTGCAGTGTGAGCAGTAGGTCGGCTGTCTCAGGTAGGTGGCCATGAACTTGTGTCCATTGACTTGATGGACGCGTCTTCGGACGGCGCCTTGTCGCCGGCGAGGGCCGATCCTCTCTCGAAACACCCGCTCCTCATTCTCATTGCTCCCGGTGGCTGTCGGGTGAACACACACACACACACACACACACACACACACACACACACACACACACACACACACACAGGGGAAGGAATTATGTTAAAAGAAATGACAGAACTTTTGTGTTCCTGAGGTGTAGATGAGCGTTCACATACATTTAGAGTGACGTTCTCTTACCGCCCCTTGATTACAAATACGGATGATTTGCATCATGTTGCTTGAGATGTTTAATCATTCAACGGACTCTCATCTTCCTCGACCCCCCCCCCCCCATCCCTCACTCTTCCTCGCTCACAAACACCCCCACCTACCAGAGGCCTATGCATTCGTACGTGTGCATGCTATTTATACTCATGTGTGGGCATTGAAACGAAGGACAGACTATTAAAACACTCCTCCTCAGCGAGGACCATCCAACCAGCCGTTCCCTTCCTCGCTGCATCTCCCCGGAAAGATGAATGCTTTCCGAGGGTAATCTTAAAACAAGAGAACCACCTCCACTCTCACTCCCACACACACACTCACTGCTTCCCTCTGAGCTCCTGTCCTAGTTTGCCTGTCTTTCACACTCCCCCCCATCTCTCTCCTGGGTGCGCTATAGATGTGGTTACTGTTGAGTTCGATTACAGACAGGCTGTCCAGGGACTCTGTGTGTGTGTGTGTGTGTGTGTGTGTGTGTGTGTCTGTGATGGTGAGAGGGGGGAGACAGCTTAACAGGCCATTACTGGGATCACTTTGTTTTACATAATACATCATCCATCTGTCCTGGACACACACATCACACACAGGCATGCTGAAGAGGAGGGGGGTGAGGCATAGCAACAGTTAAGGGTGATCGTCGTGGAGACAGACGTACTCTGGTCGTCCAACAAACACACACACAAACACACACACAAACACACACATACGGACGGACAGAAGATTCAGATTGGACAGAGACGGGTAGAAGACCAGCAGAGAGCGAAGGCAGAGAGTGAGAAAAAAGATGAACTACAGGTGTCAAAAACAAATGTGACATAAAAATGAAAAACAATACAACCGTGGCGGTTATCCATCTGCTTTTGAGACAAAAATCTATTGAGAATAAAGGTTATCCAAAATAAGAAATAAAACAGTTTCTAATTATTGATATGTGTGTGCAATATTCAATTAAGTGCTTTGAGGTGTTGAAATTGTAGAGAAGTTGAAGTGACAGATCTTAAATATTTATAAGATTGTGGATACATCTGTAAAATGATCTTTCAAGATTTAATAAAACTATATGTAGTAAAGGCTTTGTTCACAAATGCATTTTCAATTTGCATTCCAAATTATAACATTTGAAAAGTGTAATTGTTTTTATTCTTTGGAGCCTAAAATACAGAATAAGACTGCTGATACATTTAAACAAAGTCCCATTAAAATGGTCATACTTAGCAATATTGGTGGATTAATTTAAATGTTCTAATAACATCAATAAATAATCACCATTTAAACAAATATGAAAAACTGAAGGATGATTGTATTGTTATTATTTATTCCTTTTAATTTTCATTCTATTTCATGTGTATTTTCTGTTGTAATGTCTGTTTTTGAAAAGTTATTATTACAATATATGTGCGAATAAATTATTATTATTATTATTGAGGAATCAAAATTCAAATGAATCAAAGGGATGTCTTTAAATGTTGTATTTTGTGAGACAAAAACCAAAAGATATTCAGTTAAATATGAAAATCCCCACATTTGAGAGGCTGAAAACAGCATTCTCTGCCATGTTTGCATGTAAAACACTTTAACTAATATCTGCTTATCAAAATTATTTTTCTTTTGGTGATTATATTTCTATTTCGACTAATCGTTGCAGCTCTAATTGTCATTATCAATATCAATATTATATGATAAATTTGGAGGGAATCAAAAGTCTGCACTGAATCTATGTCATTCATTTCCAAACCCACAGTGCTCGTTAAAGGTAATTAACTTGAGGAAATAAAAGATACTGCATTGAAAAATAAGAAGCTTTTTCTTATAAAAACAACATTTCTCTGGTGTTTTTTTAAGCTTTGAGGAAAGTGAATAAAAGATTTATATGGAACGGAGAAGGATGAAGAACCTGCAGATGGACAGATTAGGTCAGATTATTGTTTTCATTTGCTTCCTGAGACCAACAGATGTTCAAAGAGAGGAGAGGAGAAAAGAGGAGAGGAGAAAAGAGGAGAGGAGAAAAGAGGAGAGGAACAACTCTCTCCAGCCTCTGAAGCTGCAGAGAACAGATTGCACCAGGGGAGAAAAAAATAAATCTGCTAAAAATACCACCTCTTCCTCTAGTTCTCACCCTCCATCTCTCCATCCCTCCTATCAGCACACACACACACACACACACACACACACACACACACACACACACACACACACACACACACACACACACACACACACACACACACACACACCATTTGTTTTTATCAGCATACATTAACATCACGAGCACTCATGCCAGCTGAACTCAGGGAGGAAGTTCAGGAGTGGGTGGGGAGTGGGTCGTGAGGTCACCACAGAGTGTCCAATCATCGATGAGGAGGGCAAGACACTGACGCCTGAGTCTGCATATAAGTGTGTGTGTGTGTGTGTGTGTGTGTGTGTGTGTGTGTGTGTGTGTGTGTGTGTGTGTGTGTGTGTGTGTGTGTGTGTGTGTGTGTGTGTGTGTGTGTGTGTGTGTGTGTGTATCCGTGGCTCAATCTCACCTACTATTTTAAGAATCTACTCCCTCTCTCTTCACCCTCTACTGCTCTCTTTATCCGTCTTTACACAGAGAAACTATACTGCAGCATATATATATATATATATATATATATATATATATATATATATATATATATGCACACTTTTACTGGAAGGCAGAGAACCGTTTCTATTTATAACCAGGTGTGAATATACACAGGTGCAGGTGAAAACCACTCTATTGGGCAGCATGTGACTGAGATAGTGTGTGTGTGTGTGTGTGTGTGTGTGTGTGTGTGTGTGTGTGTGTGTGTGTGTGTGTGTGTGTGTGTGTGTGTGTGTGTGTGTGTGTGTGTGTGTGTGTGTGTGTGTGTGTGTGTGTGTGTGTGTGCGGAAAGGTCTAATTGAGGGAGATGTTTCCATCTTTAATGAGTACAAGCAAATAGAGGAGAAGGAAATAGAGAACTAGAGACTGGAGGAGAAAGTTCTATGAATTCTGTTATGTAACTTTCTAGGAAAACAGGAAGTAATCTTTTCCATCGCACTCTGTGTTTTCAGACTCGCATACTAACCGTTCTGTTGACGTAATATTGAGCACGCCGTGCATTCGTGACACATGAGAAAAGCCCGGATGCGTACTTCACAAACTTAACTGCCCCACAATGCTTCGCTTCTGGGCGCCTCGAGACCGTCTGCCAGCCTTGTGAGATATGTAAATTAGCTGCGACGTTTTCAGAGAAGTGGCGGGGGCCTTGAAACCGGCCCAGGCGTCAGTCATGTGAGATGTTAAACATGTAAAAACTGATGTTTTGTCCAATTTGGAGCGTCACAAACGAGTAGTGAAAACAATAATAATGTGATAACAACATTTATGCTGATATGTTGAACATGTATTCAAACAGTTGCTTATTTACTTCCAACAGTTATGGAGTCATGTTTGTGTCCTCCAGCTGAATAAATAAAAAAACAACATTTACTCTCTTTTAACTCTGTTTTTGGTCTCCACCAACTCCTGAGGATAAATATCTGACTATTTTCATCTGATAAATACTTCACTACGTTCACCAGCTCGTCTCTGACTGTGCTTACCGCCCATTGGTGATGAGCAGGTGGTGTACAGTTGGTTTTTAGAGCTTTTTTATTGAAAACGCTGCTCTGAGAGCTGTGACCGGACAGCTAAACAATGTCACTATAAAGCTCCGTAAAGCTGAGAACAGATGATCCAGTGAAAAGAATCTGTGGGTTCATAAATGAAAGACACTCATATTAAGTTGTCCTCACATTGCCATTTAATATTTTGTTATTATAAAAATATGAATAGCCGCCTTAATGTCATTGTAAAGTAAAACAACACCAGCACATAAGTCCTGAAGGGATATTACGGAAAAAACTAACTAACACTTGAAATTATATTGTAATTCAACATAAATGTCAATTTGTCATGCAGTAGTACTGAAGAATTGAACACTTCTCCTGTCTAAGCTAGTTGTTTATTATGCACGCCAAATACTTGGTTAAAGCTACACTAATCACTATTTTTTTATCATTAATGGGTCAAATGACAACGTGCAATGTGAAAGAGACGTTAGTAGTTATAACTGACTTTGCATTTTCCTCTCAGCTCTCAGCAGCCTTTAAGCATCTTTCAGCTCATTGGTCTCACTCATACTGCCCACACCGTCGGCCACAGGAGACCGATGTTTTCAGGAAAAAAAGCTTTGATAAACTGGTGCACATGGTGACACACTTAGAAGTGTTGGTGGGAACCAAAGCAGAGCCTAAAGAGAAGTGAATATCGGACTCACGACTCCTGTTAAATGCTCATGTTTCTCCGAATGCTGGATGTGTAAATGGGCAGCTGATTTCTAACAAGTTCACCATATCAACTTTACCTACAGCTGAACTTTCCACCAGCACATGCCTACGTGTCTGTAAGTGTGTCTTAATGTTTAGTCCTGGTAAAATGTGTGTGTGTTGCTGTGTTGGTTTTACCTTCGGTAGAGGATCCGGACAGATCGATAACCACGTACACCTTCCCCTCCGGCTCCAAGTCGATCTGCAACAGACAAAGAAATAGAGAGACAGAAAAGAAATCAGTGAGCTGAACAGTGAACGCAGCAGGGGGGGGGTTCCCTCGAGCACAAACAAACAAACACACTACAAGAGGTCATTATCTTCACTACCATTACCATTCTCATCAACATCACCATCTTCATCACTATGTTCCTTTCTATCCTCAACATCATCCTCACCAAGGACACTCTGACACTCTGAAGACTGGAGGGATTGAACCTTCATGATGTTAACTTTTAAAAGTGGAATACAGGTAAAGTGGATATAACTGATGAAGCTACACTTTATTTAATTATTACAGGTGAACTCTAATGTATTCATCCACCTATCTAGAGTATGTTGCAATCATTTAACAGTTCCATTCCTCCTTTCTGCTCCAGGGTGGATAACATTTTCATATATCGATTAATAAGGTATATCATTAACTTTGTGGATATTATGATAGCGGATATTCTGTTAATATTAACCAGAGCAGCAATAAAGAAGTAAAAAGGTGTGTGGCTGGAAAATACATTAGAAAAAAACTAAATATATAAAATATGTGCTCAACAGAGTCAAATCAGCTTTCTTGACAAAATGTTCTTGTGCTGAGAGGAGTTTGCAGCCAACACATTTGCAGCGTTGCAGGATGGACAAAGTAATGCTTGTGGAGACTCATCCAACCTTCTTATTTTTAGATCACCAGTGAGCCCAGTCCTCTCTGTGTCAACAGACTGTTAGATGGTAACAATTGATTTCTTGTCATATTCTCCCGGGGACGTTAAGAGTTGCTAAAACACAGACTGGTTGTTGGAGGATAACTGAAGGAGAGTACCTGAGTTATAATCCATTAATCCTCTTCATACATGGCATAATATACAAACAACTCAAATTAATGAAAGCTGATCAAATCACCATAGTATATATTTTATTTTTTATTAATCATTGAAGTTTTATTAAAGAGATATTTAGCATCAAACATCTTGAATCACCTGTCATAATGACTTCTTTGTGTTTGAGCAGGTGTCATCAAAATGGAGGCTAATTTATTCTGGGAACAGAACAAAAAATATATTTTCATGCTCAAACATAATACTTGATAAGAAAACATACAATCTGCATACGCACAAGACTTATTCAACAAATAATGACATCACCCCCCCCGCTTCAACATACAAGAGGAGAGATTAGAGGGAGTGCAACGGAGAGCGCTAGAGAGACAGACGACACAAGAAGAGAGAGTGAGAAAGAGAGGTTTAAATCCTTAGTTAAGCTCTGGGACAGCAGCAGATCCTGTTATGCAACAGTCAGACTCACACACAGAAGGCGACACACACACACACACACACACACACACACACACGTCCATGCATAGCTGAACATGAGACACAAAGACTGCACGGAAACCGGCATCAGACACGCTGCATACATCTCATGTAGCAGAGCGGCAAAGACACACAATCACGTAGAGAGGAATCTACAGCGTTGAGATCTGCAGCAGGACTCGGGACTCGTATGATGGATCACATGGCGCCTCAGTCATAAGCGCTGAAAAAGGGCTGTTATCAGATTAATAACGTGTATAGAAAATTAGAAAAACTAAAAACAACATCCGATGCTGTGTTTAGAGAAGGAGAATAGAAGATGTTTGATTGGATATTTGTTACTGTAGTGAAGTTCTCTGCAACATTGGATTAAAACATACTTATTGTATTTTACTTACATTTCCAGCTCCCTTAAAAGGAAATAAAATGCTACCAGCTGTGTTTTCCATTTTGGTGCATGAAAATAAAGTTTGCAACTCAATCATTACATAATCGCCTGATCGAGATCATTTTATCAAATTATTGGATTCCACAATCAAGGAAATAAATGTTTGTAGGTTAGAACCAACAGGCCGGGGGAGTTGAAACATTTATATATCCTACTTACCTGTATTCATCTATATATTCAAATATATTTCCAACATTAATTCACGTCTGTACGAATCTTGTAATACGATTTCAGACAGCGCGGAAGTAGAATTTCTCACCCTGACATCAGTTGAACATCTCGTCTGCCTGCCTAAATCCCAGTGGCTCGAGTCCTTCTTTGGACTCTTCTTCTTCCTCAAGCCAGCGGGTCATCACTAGTAGCATACATTTTGAAGTTGGAATGTTTTATTTTATACTTTTCATGCTTAAATTGGAGCCTTTGCCAGAAAACACCAAAATACACCATTGTCATAGAAGCAAATGTACAGTGAAGGATTAATTTTGTCTCTGAATAAACAATGCATCTCCTCAAAACCACAGTAAAGTTCCTGTGTTTTGCTTTTCTACTGCTGGGTGAAGTGAAGAGGTTCTTAGTGACCTTTGACCCTGGAGGCCCTAGAGGCTGAAGCAGGGTAAATCCCCTTTGCATGTTCCATTTGAAAATAACATCGACACTCCTTCTACATTAATTACCAATCTTTTTCCTTACATTTAATCAGCCAACAGTTTCAGAACATGCTTTCAAATAATAAATATATGTGCAGCAGAGCGAACTGTTTGAAAATGAATTCTCTCTTCTTTGACAACCATTGCATCATTTTGATTAGCAGCCAACAAAATGTAGTCTAGTTGCAAAGCCAAACACATCAAATGAACATAAAATACAAGTTAATCCTTCATCGCAATTGTTTGTATGACTATTTATCGTCAAGTGAAATTTCATGATCGCGACAGACCGAGAAACCAATACTAAGAAAGATGACACATGTTTTGTTGCCATCTTTCAATTGAATTACTTAATGAAGCGGTAAAATAATAAAGATAATCATCAGTTGCATCCCTTATGTTAAGTAATATGAAGCTAAATATAACAAAAGGCACAGAGAATGTAGCACATATGCTCATACGTGCAGTATCATCCTGTCGTGGCATGTATAACACACAGCAACTGCATGGGATTAGTGACCCATAAACGCCGTTGGATTCTTGATGTCTACCCTTGAAAACGATGTGCTAATCCCCAAATGTAACCTCTTGCATAACGGTGCATCTCGGCGGGGATTTCAGCTGAAAGATGGACTCAGGGTGATTTGGAACAGAGTGGAGCAAATAGACAGCACCATCATTGATTTAGTGCTCGGCATTCTGAGGTGGCATGCCAGCCAAAAAAAAACCTGCACTGCTCTGAAAAATCACCAATTACCGGCCAATCGGGCTGTGAGTCGCCTTCAAGCTCGCATTTTCCATCCAAATCAATAAAAATTACTACGACACAGATATGTGTTTTTGAAGATGAATTAAACCATGCCAGTGTGGAATTTCATTCCAATAAATCTAAAAATAGTTTTTCTGGATTTTGGCAGAATTCTTTTACTGCATTTACATTTTTATAGTAAAACAATTTACTAAAACCCATGACACAGTACATTATTTTAGACAAGCAATGCAGATGTTACCCAGAATAACAGGCTTATTTATATTACCACTATGATTTGTATGTTAATCCACGTAAAAGGCTTCCCATATCGCCAGCGTAGCATTGATTACTTATGATCATAGGCTGACCTGATGGATTATAGTCCAGCGAAACATTAATTCATTCTGCTGTTATCATAGAAATGAATTAAACAACTGTCTGTTAAGATGCATGAGAATGTGAGAGTGAATTACGAAATGTTTAAGAAAGAAATATTTTTCAAATATCTGACAGTGACGTTAGCTCAGCAGATATTTCTATGGTTACCGTTCTACTACAGTGTAACCACGTATCCTAGCAACAGCAATTCTATGGTTGCAGTACTGCTTTATGTTGTTGGTGGGAGCTTGTAAAATACTGAGAATCAATGTATATGTTGAATAAATTAGATAATGCAGAGAAAGCTGGTCCTTATTTATTTGTGTTGTTTAGGATGTTATTGTGACAACCAGCTCAAAGGAACAATATACCATAAATGCATATTATTTTGTTTTAGCTGTAGTGCTATTTACTGCACTGTATGTGTGAACTGTCCCTTTAATCCACAGTGCACAGCTGCAGTATGCTGTATGTTTGCTAGAAAATAGGAGAAAATGTTTTTTTGTGATTTGGGTAAACTGACCCTTTAAGCTTCACCCAAACATTCTACGTCCACAGGACGCTGGATGCAAAACAGTCTACAAGAAGGTAAATACTGACTTTTGTTTTTACATTCTTTTGTAAGTGATGAATAGATTAGCAGCTCATTAGGCAAAAATATTGTAGTTTACACCATATTTACACTGGTGTTGGTCTCAGTGAGCCAGTATCCACAATAACTGGGCTTTAGAGTTTTTCACTACATGATTATCACGGCCCAAATAATTCATGATAACAATGTTATTGCACTATCTATAGAGCATTTGAAGAAGAAAAATCTGTATGATAATAATGCTACCATTAAGATAGGGATACTTCACCCACAAAATGACCTATTGTATAATTACTCATCTTGGGTTTCCTTGCATGCCTCCACGGTGAACAAAGAACACTTCTGCATAAACAATCTCAGCATTCTCAGCCAACACTACTCCGCCATGCGAGTTTGGACTTGCCCAAAGTGTTTTAAATAGTAAGGTTTTAGAAGATGCATGTGTTTGGGAAGAAGTGAGCACAGGACTGGATAAATAAGACTTGGATTATACTGCACAAGTTAGCTGAGAGTTTGTAAACGGATGTTTTGCTGATGTTGAACGAGCCCCCATTTACTTCAATTCGACCAGACTTTTCTCCGTTTATCAGATTCTCTTTTCACTATGGAGGCCTGAGAGAAAAATAAAGTTTTCTTTAATAATTCAACGTAAGTTATGGATATACTAATTAAAATGTATGGGTGAAGCACTCCTTTAATGTTATTAGTTACACCTGTGCTTTTCCTGCTCTGAAAAGTCTGCCGTGAGAAACTCCACTGGAGTCAACTTACAGTCTCCCTTTGTTTGACTCTGAGCTCACCTGTCTCCATTTAAACTGTCACAAACCATGTCATTACATAAACCCAACCCTTCAGCAGGTAATACAAGAAAACATACACTAATACACAAGAACTATTTTGAAATTGAACACCCCTCAGGCATTTCAATGTAATCAAGTCAACGGGGTTCAACCGAGTCTGACGAAGGTGAGTCAAATAGTTTAATCATGCAAATGTCTAATCGTTTCAGGTCAGGGTGACAATACATAACGTGAGAGTTTGCTGTACAAGCTGCACTAATCAATATTTGTATACAGTGCTTACAATGGATCAAATGACTTAATATGAGAAACGGTACATGTAGTGATGAGCTCACTACATGTACCGTTTCTCATATTTCTCATAAGCGTCGTTTATCTTATTGTTTTGTTGTTCTTTTTTGCCACAGCAAGCTGTTTTTGTGGAAAAAATTCAGATAAACCCACTGTGCCCTGCCTGCCCAACTCCTGATACAAAAAAATGGTGAACTTAGCGGAGCATTTAGCAGCTAAAGAGCCCAGTATTTGCCTCAGCAGTCGGTGGAGACCAAAAACAGAGCTAAAAGATTCATTAGGTGGTCTGAAACAATGATTCCAAATAAATAATTCTGCTGCTCCGTAACTGTTAGATGAGTAAAAAGTCCCCTTTTGGCTAACACTTTTGCTAAACTTACTTAAGGTGATAATATGCCATATGCCAGATGGCCAAAACTCAATTTATACAACTTTAAATACCTGTGCTTTAATTGTGAATTAATGACTCAACAATATTGCATTTACAATATCTAGCAAGTAGCAAGTTTCTAGTCACAATTTCCCCCAATTTTTTTTTTTAATGACATAAAACTGAGAAGCTAAACCATTTTAAACCATTAACTTCCTCAAAGTTATTGATTTGTTTCCTATCAACCAAGTAATGGATTAATTTTATCAACATCACCTCCCCTTAAATTAACTGTAACGTGTGACTTGGATTTAACCTGCTGTGTGTACACACACACACACACACACACACACACACACACACACACACACACACACACACACACACACACACACACACACACACACACACACACACACACACACACACACACACACACACAGAAATGACCCGTCCCAACAACAAAAGATAGGAGGAGAGAGAGCTGGAGAATCTAGTTCGCCTCATTAATCTTGTTAGTCCAATTAGGACACCGATACAGCCTGGGAGACGGAGAACTTCACACACACACGCACACGCACGAAGCTTGAGTGTGTGTGTGTGTGTGTGTGTGTGTGTGTGTGTCTGGGGATTTTAAAATGGACTTCGGAGGGAGGTTAGCGTTAAACACACATACAAGCTTAACTCTCTTGCGCTCGTCCCTTCACAACGCATACAGATCACACACACACACACACACACACACACACACACACACACAGACACACACACACACACACACACCATATGCAGCAGCACAGAGAAGCACTCAACCAAGCAGACAGGGCACTCAAAGCTTGCATTATATCAATACTGTGGAGCTAACCCCCTCCCACTCTCCGTCCATCTCGCCCGCTATCTCTGTCCAACCAGACAGCTCTCTCTGTCTCTCTCAGGAGCGCTTAGTCTCGGTGACAGCCTCCCACATCCATCTGTCAAATAACAAATTTCAGCTTTGAGAGAGCCCAACCACATTCACACAATAACATGTGTGTTTCTGTGTGTGTGTGTGTGTGTGTGTGTGTGTGTGTGTGTGTGTGTGTGTGTGTTTGTGTGTGTGTGTGAGTGTGTGTCCGCCTGCAGACACACTCAGGAGGCCCATGCTGAGTGAGACAGCATGAGAGTCATGCATCTTTAATGTAACATCACAGATGGCTAATAATGTAAGAGGAGCTGAGCTGTGTGGCGGTGCTGAAAAAGGGGGGAGATTCAACAAAGCCCGCCCCCTGCCACGAGTGATGGGTCCGACGGTCCTGTAGAATCAGGACTAGACACAAGGAGCATTTTCATTCCAGAGAACGGACATTCCCGAACAAGTCTTCCTGCCTGTTCAGTCGTCTCAGAGCTCACACACATCGGGGACGGGTGTGCGATATCCAGATGGACTGGCAGACGGCCTGTTGAGCAGCCGCTGCAGATCAGACCGTCAATGCTGTTGGATCCGTCTAAATGACAACACACTTCATCTTCTTCAGGACTCAAGCTGCCGAAGGAAGCCCTGTTTCCAACCATTATGTGAATTCGATTGCAATCATTTTCAAGTATGGGCACAAACCTAATTTAGTTTGATTAAAATAGAAAAAGGTGCAGTAAAGTAATATTAAATTAGTTACATTATTGTCTAAAAAAACACTCATCCAAATAACTTCACAATTGACATTGCGCTTTGTCGGGTGCTTAGAAATACGCCCGCCAAGAGTGAAGTCGATGGTCAATGGTTGTTGAGAAAATCAAAAGGACAGACGGACACAGACTCCTTCCATTATGTTGGATTGAAGCAAAAGTTCTACATTTTGAGAAACTTCATTATTTACTTTCTGTTGTAGATATTAAGTAGTAAGAACCACCAACAGCTGGTTAAAATGAAAAATGACAATTCACTGTTGAATGGGGGTTATGTGTTGGACTATTACTATATTGGTATCATTGGAGTTTTGAGCATTGATACCAAAACAATACTTTTTTTGATACCTCAATGAACAAGTGTTTTCCTAAATAACAAACAAAAGTTCTCAAATAGTTAATGTTGATAAAACATATCAGTCTGCAGAAGAACTATTCCTTTGACTAGCTGGTCAAAGGATAAGAAATACGGATTACAAATCTGTACAGATATTAGATGAGAGTTTTAGTTACTTTGTGCTTCAGATGAATAGTCGTCAAAATCATTGGTCGCCAATACTTATGTTTTACCTCTTTCAGCTCAGTTATAATTAAAATCTCGGACCTCAGTTTAGAAAACTACTGTTCATCCCTTCTCCTTTCATGGCTAAAATAAAGGACAAATCTGTTCAAAATCGTCTTTGTGGATAGGCAAAAATAGACATACTCTGGGTCACAGAAAGAGAGGCAGTGTGCATTTCACCTGCTCTCCCAGAGCTCTCAAATATCGTCCCATTTCTTCCCTATCACAGACAACATGCATTAAACAACCTCCAAAACACACACACACACACACACACACACACACACACACACCGAAGGTTGACCTGATTTGGCGTGTGTGTGTGTGTGTGTGTGTGTGTGTGTGTGTGTGTGTGTGTGTGTGTGTGTGTGTGTGTGTGTGTGTGTGTGTGTGTGTGTGTATTGTCACGGTGGAAACAGAGCATCTTAAATCCAGTCTGTCCTACTTAACCAGCAGGTCACTGAGAGGTGGAGTCTATGATGTCAAGCAACTGGTCACGGTGAGTGAATGGACTAATGATATATGATGACATGATCATTTCAAGTTCAAAAAAATACAGTAAAGGCCTAGACAGGTAAGAAAGTGGCACAACAAAGTTCATCCACCTGTGTTTTCAAAGACAGAGCTAAAAGCTTTGTGAGGTAGTTTCTGTACTTCTTCTAACCGCTAACACTAGTCAGTCACCAAAACTAATATTTTTTTATCACAAATTTGAGTTCAGGTTAACCAAAAGTCGATCTCCAACGTCTAAGATCTGAATACTTTTATTTTTCCTGGTGATGAACTGATTTAAATGTGAAATGTAGCCGTTTTAAATGGCGGTGTGATCGGGCCTTCACATACCAGTTTGAGACCACCACTGACGATGGTATCGCATTGCAAACATTGACAATTAATATCATATCATACATCATAATTATGGGCAGCAAAATTGGGGGGGGGAACAACCACTATCTAGCTGTAATTCAGAGTTGGGATTTTTGGGAAGTGTTAAAAATAAAGCATTGCTGACAGATCAATCAATTATTAACATTAACATAATAAATTCAGCTTCATATATAGAAGCTTTGCACTGTTTGCATCTATCAATTAAAATACCAAATGCAATAAAAATATCAAATTCAGGCTTAATATGTGCAATAACTAAAACAAGGCTTTTACTGTCGGATAAAACGTTAGCCTCACAAAGGCTTAATTAAACTTTAAATTAAACTGTTTTAACCATAAAAACAGGATGAGGACCGGCCTCCTGTCACTAATCCTGGCTGCTGTAAGCACGAGCTTGTGAGAGTGTGTTGATGCCAAGTGTCCAACGGCGGCTGGCTGACGTCTGACGTGGTCCGTGTCCCTGAGGAAACGCTTCACCGCGTGGTCATCACGTCTTAGAGCTCCTAGCAGCCTCCAGCTCGATATATTTATATGTACACACAGCTTACTTCTACACCTCCTCTCCTGATCGCCCTCCTTCAGCACCATCTTCCTCCTCTCCACTGCCGGCTCCTTTCTCCTTTCGATGTATTTTAATTTATCTTACACCTTCCCAAATCTTTTTCTTCATTTCTACCTCCCCTGCTTTCACTCTTTTTCTGCCTGTATGTTTTTAGGAGCCGCCTATTCAAAAAAAAACTTAACTGAAGACATTTTACACCTTAAATACAAATTTTAAAACCAGATATAAAGTGTACTAAATAGCTAACAAGCTAATAGGCTAATAATAGCTCGTTAGCTAACACAGAAATCAGATACCGCAGCTAACAAGCTAATAAAACTGATTTTATCTTGCTAGAAAAATCAGAAGTCATATCTAAAGATGCGACGTCAGTAAATAAACCTTTCAGTCAGGAAGACTCATTATTGTGACAATAATGAGTCTTTGCTTGTAAGATGAATATATAAAATGCAAATACAGTTATTTACTTTAGGCATGCAAAGTTTGTATACAACATTATAGTTAATAAGAATCACAATAAACGACAGCAGATGATATGGGAAGAGGAATGCTCCTTTTTGGATCATGTGAAGTGGCTTTTTCACTTCAATAAATACTTATTTTATCTCGGTAGATGTGGAGAAAGATGATTCTGTTGCCAACAGAAAACCATAACAATATATGAATGTTTGTGTCAGCTAAAGGTAGCTACACAACACCACTAATGTTAGATCTGTCCTGAAGATGTTAGACGTTTAATTAAGTTGAATCTTACTTTAGGAATGATCAGATCATATACTATGAGATATTATAACATCACTTTGGCCAGGAGACTTTTACTGTGATTGTTGAATGCTATGTATACTAATAGAGGGATTACAACACTTCTAATCCCTGTTTTTTTCATAGCATTAGCATAACTCCCCTTTTTACACGTTGGCTGCATTGTGGACACGAGAGATTTAACAGACAACTTTACAATAACGTCTTTGAGTTCAGCCAAATATGAGCCTTTTATCTAAAGCGGCTTATTTAGAAGTGAAAAGTAAAATCAACAATATTGTCATCATCCTTTGCTTGTCTCTACCGCTGCTATACAACATCAGCACAGGAATGCAGACACGGTTCTGTTTATCGTGGCGTGTGCTGCACCTCTATATAAAGGCGCTGCAAGGTAATTGTATTTAAATAACATATTTCACTAAAAGTAAACTCAACGTGCTTCACATTAAAAGGTAATATGTAGAGGAAACAACTAAACTACAGAATGTGGCAGAAGGATTTGGATTAATGTGGCAGCTTACATAAAGGGCAATTACTGCTCCAAACAGTGTGCACTAATAAAAGGTATGTGTGTCAATATTAACATTACTGCTGTTATTACAGCTTTCAACTGCATTCTGACAGTGACTTCGACCACGAGATGTTTAACTTGTTGCATAAAAAAATGAGGGTTTAAACAACTTAGGAAAACTTGTTTAAACTAAAGAAAAGATGGTGTAAAGTTGTGTGTAGCTGCAAACACAATGTCCACAATTATGCTGGTGAGTGAAATGAGAAAGCTTCTAAGTTGCCCAAAGTTTCTCTACCTTGAATTTAAATGATTCTGACTTCTCAAAGAACCAGCGAGCGCTGTTCTACTTTGTTTTTCTCTCTTCCCTCCCCCAACTCTCACCTACCCATCTCTCTCTCTCGCTGGTGTTTCTGTGGGTGAGAGGCTGTCACCAAGGGGACGGGCTGTCATTGTCGCCATGGGGATGGGCTCCGCAGAGCATCTCAATTACTGAGTGGGGCAATTAATAAGCATCAAAGCCTGGTTAATATTTCACCGGCGGCACACAGCAGCAAACCTGGCCCACAGCGCTCGGGTCCACGGGAGATCTATCACGGAGAAGGTGGTGGAAGACCAAAGGGAACAGGAAGCAGAGGGGGGGGGGGGGGTAGCAGCGCTGAGACGAGAGCGATGGTGGGATGAGATGAGCGAGGCAGCAGAAGGGAGGAGGAAGTGACAAAGACTGAGCTGAGGTACGCAAAACTCAGTGTTCATCTTAACGCATACCATCTAACACAAGTTTATGGCATCAAAATGAGGAATCTTACTCATATTCTAATATTTATTTTGTATTCATTTACCACTGATATCAACAGACACCACCGCCAGTGGTTCGGTGAGGCTGCATGGAGATGTTTAACAAGTGTCATTTCTACCACTCTCTCCATCTTAGTTTAGCCTGTTAGCATGCTAACATGTAATAAGCACGAAACACAAAGTGCAGCTAAAGCTGATGGGAATGTTGTTAGTTTTGCATGCATTTGATCATAAACCAAAGTATGAAACCCAAAGATGGTGCTCAGTGAATCAACAAAATCTGTGTTTCATGGCATTGCATCCAACAGTGGATGAGATCATTTTCTCCGGACCAAAGTGGTGGACAAACCCACCGACTAACGATCTCTTAGAATGGATTTAAATGTAGAGTTTGGTGCTGTAACACCTGGATAATTCTGCAAATTCTATAATTTTTGTAGCAAAAGTTCCAAAGCATTCTCTTTTTTCCAGCTTCTCAAATGTGAAAAGTTGCTTTTATTTCATTTTAGACATATCTTTGGATTTTGGATTGCTGGATCGGACAAAACAAGCAACTTGAAGCCGTCACTTTGGACCCTGGAAAATTAAGATTGGAATTGACAAAATTAAAATTAAAATGACAGAATAATCCTAATAATTTAGCCCTATTTATCTCACACTAATCCCCTTGGAAAGCATATTTTTAAGGTTTCAGCTGTATACTCTGCGTTTGAGCTGGATTATTTCTACAACAGATTATCCTTTTTTGGAAATGACCACAATGACTGAGAAGAAAAGAGTCTAATTGGTCAATACATACATCACATGTTCATATTCAGGACACTTATTACAGTACTACCGGTCCTCAAAGTGATGGCATCCAGCAGGGGAGACACTGAGTGGTGGAAAACTGAAAATGGCCACTTTTTATCCGCAAGCACACATAAATGAGTATAACGTTTAGGAGGAAACCTCGACTGATCCGACTCTGACGACCCATTAACTCCCATATTATACTTCCCACCGTTTCCTTGCCGAGTCTGAACTCTACATCCGCCACTGGAGACTGAGGAGTAAATGAACGTAGGAGATGAAAGAGGAGCGTAAGGTACACGAGTGAGGCAGGAAGGAGGAAGATGATGGAAAATGAAAGGCAGGAGGGAGCGAGGTAAGTAAGGGAGATGAGAAGAAGGGAATCACTGCTGGAGAGGGGAGGATGAGGGAGACACCAGAGTGATGGAGTAATGGAGGGAGCGGGACAGAAGGGAGGGGGAGGGACTGTGAGGCAGATGTATCGACGAGCCGGCCGGCTGATCAATGGGATGTAGTCAATCAACACAGTGATCCATATGCTGTGACCTCACCCTGGATGGCTGAGGGAGGGAGGGACGGTGTGTGTGTGTGTGTGTGTGTGTGTGTGTGTGTGTGTGTGTGTGTGTGTGTGTGTGTGTGTGTCTATTTATATGCCAATTGCATACAGATACAACGAGGATTACATAACTATATATCAATTAAACCTCTCCAACAAATCATGTACACGTTTACATCAAATATTGATAAGCAAAGCTTCATAACATCGTAGCAGCTTTGCAGAATGAAAATGAGCTTCCTCGTCTTCAAATATGAGATCAGAAACTCACCACAAAGAACATTTTGTTGCCTCTCTTTTCTTTTTTTTTTTACATTATGTCATAGTCATATGTTAATCCAGCTGAGAGCAGAGTCTGTTTTAAAAACTCGGGCATTAGGGAGTTTTCAAAACAGAGTTGCCATGTTACAAACAGACAGAATAACTAGTAAAAATATAGTAATAAGCACAACTAATATAAAATAATAATATTAAGTCTCTCATTATGTATTTATTTATGTATTTGCATAAATTAAAACGACTGACTAACTAGGTTTTGGAAAACGGTGGACAGTAAAGTGCATGTATTTAGTAGGTAGCGAGCTAAAGGACACATGCGGATATTTAAAATGCGTGTCCACAGCTCCCAGAATGCTTTGCCCTTTCTCAGCCTTTCATCCGACGTAAAGCGGGACAAAAATAAAACAAAGCGTAGAAGTGGAACAAGATCACATGTTAGATCTGGAGACAAACCTTGCAGACCCCAAACAAACAGCTCTTTATCCCCGACACACAGATCTACATGTGGCAGTGATGAGATAAATGAAGAGAACCCGTAACAAATGAAGTCTGTCCGGCTGCTGAGATACAGTATGTGTGTCTGTCCACAGTGAGCGGAAACTCCTCCAAGACGCTGAACCAGGCTGCAGTGAAGTCTCACAACATCTGCATTGTTTGTGTTTGCTTCATGAATGTAACTCTGCAGGGCAAAGACGAGGGCATCGTATCACTTACAGCCTAAAGAGGCAGGAGGAATGTGGGGACTTGAGGGAAGACGACTACAGGCTGGACATGGGATGCTCAGATCAGATCTGCTGCAAGTCCAAACAGCTCCTCTGTCACAGATAGAGGAGGAGAAGCTGCAGAATGAAAGTACTGAACTAAACAACAACCGCAGAAGAGCCCAGAGGGGGGGGGTGTTTATCTGCCCCAGAATGGAGTTATGGAAAGGGTTGTTATCATAGAAGTGACACTAAATAATCTTCATTCATGTCATTATGAAATCTATTGTCTCCTTCATCCCAGTGTAACGCACTAAACCTAACGGACTCAGTACCAGAAGTCAGATCAGTGAGCAGGGCAGTGAGCTCCCTGAAGGTGCTCACTGGGCCTGCACCTGTGCTGGGAAGCTCCCAGTCAGGTATGTGTGTGGATGAATGGATGCTGTGAAGCAGCGAATGGACAAATGAGTCTATTTCCTGTGTGAAGACGTTACAAACTACCTGGTTTGGTTGAGATCTTAATAAAACGTTTGGATGTTCCTGTGAGGAGAAACATGCAGACACCGGGGGGGCCGTGTTTGTCTCATGGCCGGGGGCCCGAATACATTTGTGTTTCACCTGCACAAGATTCACAGACCACCTACATGCAAACCTGTGACTCTGTGGACCCGGAGGACTCCTGAACAACACATACCCAGTCCTCGTAGTGCCTGGTCCCGTTCTGCAGCAGGTCCTCCAGCTGGATGGTGCAATTGGCCACAAAGTCATCGTACCCGATGGGCGCGTCGTGGAACACGGACAGCTCCAGACTCCTGCCCTCGCGGACCTCGCTGCAGAACTCCTGGTGCCAGGCCGGGCTGTTGGTCTTGGTCCTGGTGGCGGTCTGGCCGAGCCGGGTCTGGTCCAGGTTCAGGGCCAGGTAAGGGTCCAGCAGGAAGGAGCCGCTCTTCCCCACGGCGTGACGCAGTGCCCAAGGTGTGGGCTTCAGGTCCACCGCCTCACACACCCGCACCTTCAGCAGGCCACTGAACACGGGCATGGTGTGTGTGTGTGAGAGGATGTGTGTGTGTGTGTGTGTGTGTGTGTGTGTGTGTGTGTGAGAGGATGGATGTGTGTGTGTGTGTGTGTGTGTGTGTGTGTGTGTGTGTGTGTGTGTGTGTGTGTGTGTGTGTGTGTGTGTGTGTGTGTGTGTGTGTGTGTGTGTGTGTGTGTGTGTCTAGGCTGCTCCTGTAGTGTTTCCTTCCAATGAGGGGTCACTGCACAGTCCTACATCCCATAATGCTCCTCGGACTCTCAGTGGAGAACACACATCTCAGAACACCGTGTTATCCACGCAGGACCCGGTCGGACCAGCAGCCCTCCGGTCCGACGGAATGGGCCGAGCAGCGTCACCGACCCCCCTCCTCCCCGGTCCTCCTCCCCCTCCTCCCCGGTGCTGGCGGCTCTCTCCCCGGTCAGCCGCGCCTTGCCATCGGGCTCGGTGCTCCGGTTGTCCGCTCGTCCTCCTGTCCGGGATCAGCTGCTGTATGTGCGCGTGTCCTCTCCTCGCGCCCTTCACTGCAGGGCTTCACACGCGTCACGAGGCTCCGGTAACCGGGACCGGGACCCGAGACCCGAGGAGACAAGAGACAGAGACAAGAGAGAGGAGGTTATTATGTAGGGTTTCTCTCCTTTCGGTCCCTGCGCTCGACCCCTGCTTCCTCTCTCTCTCTCTATTATCTCCCTATGTCTCCCTCTATGTCTCTCTCCCTCTCTCTCTATTCCCTCTCTCTCTCTCTATTCTCTCTCTCTCTCTCTCTATTCTCTCTCTCCCTCTCTCCTCTCTGTGTCTCTCTCTCTCTCTCTCTCTCTCTCTCTCTATGTCTCTCTCTCTCCCCCATCCAGGAGAGAGAGAGAGAGCTGCAGGAAATGCGCAAAACGCGTCACACGCGTTGCCGGAGAGCCGGATGAGAGAGAGAATAGAGAGAATAGAGAGAGAGAGAATAGAGAATAGAGAGAGAATAGAGAGAGAAGAGAGAGGGAATAGAGAGAGAATAGAGAGAGAGAGAGAGAATAGAGGGAATAGAGAGAGAGAGAGAATGAGAGAGAGAGAGAGAGAGAGAATAGAGAGAGAGAGAGAGAGAGAATAGAGAGAGAGAGAATAGAGAGAGAGAATAGAGAGAATAGAGAGAGAGATAGAGAGAAATAGAGAGAGAGAATAGAGAGAGAATAGAGAGAGAGAGAGAGAGAATAGATAGAGAGAGAGATAGAGAGAATAGAGAATAGAGAGAGAGAGAGAGAGAATAGAGAATAGAGAGAATAGAGAGAGAGAGAATAGAGGGAATAGAGAGAGATAGAGGGAATAGAGAGAGAGAGAATATAGAGAGAATAGAGAGAGAGAGAATAGAGAGAGAATAGAGAGAATAGAGAGAATGGAGAGAGAGAATAGAGAGAGAGAGAGAGAGAGAGAATAGAGAGAATAGAGAGAAGAGAATAGAGAGAATAGAGAATAGAGAGAATAGAGAGGGAATAGAGAGAGAGAGAATAGAGAGAATAGAGAGAGAGAGAATAGAGAGAATAGAGAGAATAGAGAATAGAGAGAATAGAGAGAATAGAGAGAGAGAGAGAGAGAGAAATAGAGGGAGAGAGAGAATAGAGAGAGAATAATAGAGAGAATAGAGAGAATAGAGAGAATAGAGAGAGAATAGAGAGAATAGAGAGAGAGAATAGAGAGAATAGAGAGAGAGAGAGAGAATAGAGAGAGAGAGAATAGAGAGAGATATGGAATAGAGAGAATAGAGAGAGAGAGAGAGAGATAGAGAGAGAGAGAGAGAGAGAGAGAATAGAGAGAAGAGAGATAGAGAGAATAGAGAGAGAGAATAGAGGGAATAGAGAGAGAGAATAGAGAATAGAGAGAGAGAGAATAGAGAGAGAGAATAGAGGGAATAGAGAGAGAGAGATAGAGAGAGAGAGAATAGAGGGAATAGAGAGAGAGAGAGAGAGAGAGAGAGAATAGAGAGAATAGAGAGAATAGAGAGAATAGAGAGAATAGAGAGAGAGAGAATAGATAGAGAGAGGGAGAGACTATGCACAATGTGCGTGTGTATGCGCGTGCAGATAGAAGAGGCGTTTTTTGTGTGCAAAAGACGAAGAGAGGGATGGAATTCACCCGCAAGCACCGTGTGTGTGTGTGTGTGTGTGTGTGTGTGTGTGTGTGTGTGTGTGTGTGTGTGTGTGTGTGTGTGTGTGTGTGTGTGTGTGTGTGTAATGGCCAGACAGCCAATAGAGCCAGTCAATCAGTCAGTCCTTATGCATGGACACAGACAGCACACACACACAGACACACACACACACACACACACACAGACACACACACACACACACACACACACAGACAGCGCACACATGCACACACACATGCACACACACACACACACACACACACACACACTCTCAGCCTGCAGCCTTCTCATGATGTATTAATGTCCATACATTCATATATAATCAGAGCTGTGCTGCTGAGTTTGAGGAGAAGACTTTAGGTGTGTAACTGACACACCTGTCTTTATATCTAGTGTTCTGTATCTCTGTTCATCCTTGTTGTATTATGATTCCTATGGATTCCAGAACGAACCAGTTTATACATCAAATGTCAAATCAACTTCTATATTAATTATATAAAATGATGTTATTGCAATGCAGCAACTTTCCGTATGCATGTTTGATTGTATTGTAAAGGCTGTAATGATGCTGATTATATCATAAAATACTATTTATTTTATAAATATATATGCAGTACATGTATGCAGATATTTCTGTATATATATATATATATATATCTTTTTTATTAGATTATATTTAACCTTCTTTAATCTTTATCTGTTCCCCTTGTTATTCAAGGATTTAAGGATTTTTATTCCTCACATAAAGTGACTTGAATCACAAGACAACTAGGTTATCACTGGGGGTCTACAAATAAATAAAACGGTCATTATGATATCGGTTATATTCACTATAAACCAGATGTAGATTTACAGGTTTTAGTTCCGCATCACATGACTCCTGCAAACACACACATGACCGTGGAGGTCATCACCCCAACACAGTCACAATGAATGAAAGGCGGTCGCCATAGCAACTGTCACTCTCCATCATGGACTGTGATGCGAGTGTCCTCAGATGTTTCACATCACACACACACACACACACACACACACACACACACACACACACACACACACACACACACACACACACACACACACACACACACACACACACACAGAAGTACATGAGACTTTGTTATTGTCATGACAAATGTGGACCAGCTCCAAACAGGAAGCTCAGAAGGTTTTGTTTTGTGCACATGATCCACATTTTGTGTGTTTAATTGTTTTTATTTCACATCAGAGTGTTTGTTTCTTGTTCCTGTGCACAGTGTGTGTTTTCATGTGAATACACACCTGCAAACACTGAGTGTGCAGCTCTGAAGACATAAATGTTCCTGCTCACAATCTAGAGATTTAAAAAATAAAACTCTTCATGCAGAATTAAAATAACATTGATGATTATTGATTATTGTCTCGCATGTCTTTAAACCCTGTGTTGATCATGCAGGTATGTCCAGGTGAGCTCTGTCCTCCACAGCATCGGGCCAGCTGCGCCCCCTGCTGGCCAGTGTGACGCATCGCCAGGATGATGACGCTCCTCGGATGTGACGTCACGGAACGCTGCGTTCAAGTGCTCCTCGTAGATTCGTGATTCGTCGGTGATCGAGGGGATGGATAGCTGTCACACAAGAAATCATAATCTTTGAGTTTAGTTTATTGTAAATATAGAAGTCTGACAGCTATAAATAAATATTACTGTGAAATAAAAGGATAATAATAATGTAATAATACACAGATAAAGGTGTTAGAACATATCAATGGATGGGAGAAGAACTCAAATCCTTCATCATAGTCATTAAACATATTGTATTATTGTATTACTCTCGTTTATGCATGCATTCATGTGTAATAAGTTTTAATAATGTAGTTGGTCATAGTGGAGATAATTTGAACTCCTTCTACAGCTGTGAAAATAAATCATAGTTTGTTTTAACTGATCATTGAGTTTGTTTAATAATCTTCATCTGTTTTACATATAAATGTAAAAATATTTCCATATGGAGTGTGGTCGACATTTTTATTAAAATAAAGCAATGTACAAAGCATTCTGAATACTCCAGAGCACAGTACTTAGTAAGTGTGAAGGAAACTGGGAAAGTACCACTGTTCAATATCTGGGGAACTGGGCTAGACTGGGAGTTTTGGAATTTCTGCCTTGAGTAAACTTTCTTGCAATAAATATATCTATATATATATATATATCTATATAGATATATATCTTTTAAAGCCCTTCATGTAGAATATAAGGTTATATAATCCAGGAAAGTGTGGCATTTACCTTTGAGAAAACGGACCCAAAACCTTTTTTTCGACATGTGGGTGATTGGGACAGCACATCTTATCATTGATTTAGGCTTGTGCATATTTATTGCAAAATGTATTTTGATTTGGGCAAACTGTGAACATCTCTACAGAATGATTTCAATAATTGTGTAAATATTTCCCCAAAACATGTGTAAAGGAAGTCTAATTAGACGTATGAGCTGTCAAGTAATCTGGTTAGGATTAGTTTTGTCTTTTTCTCGTGTTACTTAAATTATTCATTGTTGAACTTTAATTAGCAGACCATCTATTTCTACTGTTTATTTATGTTTTGATTGAAAAGCAGGCAGAAGAAGACTTCTCCTCCCTTCTTCTTCTTCAGGTAATGTAAATAGAGTTGTGTTTTGACTGAGAACTTTTTAAATATTCTACTGTGCACTACCATGAGCAGCACCAATAAAACCAAAAAGATTACATTTTGTGTAAATGTTGTTTTCATGTCTTACTCAGAAGCTGGACCTGGGTTTGTTCCCTTCAGCCACCATCTCTCCAAAGAGTTCTTCACTGGTTCTGTTCATCAGTATCGAACACATTCATGTTTCACCCAAAGCTTTGTGCAACACATCAACTGGGACAACTTTACGAGCTCATACCTGATGAAAAGAGCTCATCAGACCTGAGGGCCTTGCTCACCTCATGCTTGCAGGTCAGCTTCCTGTTTGATGGTTTCCACGCCCACCCGGATGACGTCACACCAATGAGGGCATGCATTTCTGTTCAGGTGGTTCCACAGGTAGGGCTCAGCAGAAACTATATTGTTTGACCACTAGGTGGCGCCACATTGCCACTGCAGGTCATCAGATGAGTGGAAGGCAGAGGATCAGAGATAAGATAAGATAAGATAAGATAATATAAGATAAGATAAGATAAGATAAGATAAGATAAGATAAGATAAGATAAGATAAGATAAGATAAGATAAGATGAGATAATCCTTTATTAGTCCCGCAGCGTTGAAATGTGCATGAATATGTCTTCTTACGTGGCACATACAAGTCACTTATGTCAACAAACACGCATGTTAGAACCGTTTTTATTTTTACTTTTTAGGATTTTCTTTTTTTCAACAATGTATGATTTGCTTGTGTGGATGTACAGTTTAGAATTTTTACAAAGCAAAAAACTAAAATGATTAGGAGTCTACTGTCGCAGTACAATCACTAGTAAAAGGCCTACATTTAAAATTTCACTTAATTAAAAGCTCAAAACTTTAAGCATCAGAGCACTCATTATGCATAATGGCCCATTTCAGAATAATGTTTATCATAATGTTGGATTATAATTATTGATGCACTAATGTGTTCATTATTTTAATGTTAAAGCTGGTAGAGGTGGAGCTGATTTTAGTTATTTTATATACTTATGGGTAATGTGAAAAAAATAGCCCAGGAATCAATAACTTATTTTATAATGATAAATAAATATGGATTGGTTTACTTTATTAAATATCATTAATCTGCAAAGATATCAAATAACTGTCGTGTAATAAAAGTACACTGCCCTAGAAATGCAGTGGATTAGAAGAATAAAGTAGCACAAAATGGAAATACTCAAATATCTCAACATTTTTCATGAGTAACATGAACGGATAGATGAAGGATTGTTATTAATCCCAAATCCCAATAATAAATGCATTTAGAGCGAGTTGTTTGCATCCTTTGAAAACATTTGTTACTCTATTATTGAGCAAAATGCTTCTATTATGTTTCTATTTTACAAGTATGAATAGATAATATTATGGAATAACAAACATCATTTATCAAAACTCTGATAAACATTTATAAATGTCTTGTGTTTTAACAGTTCATAACCCCCTGTAAGCATTTGTAATCATACACTAAATCACTTACTACTCATGAATTGTGTTATCAATAATTAATTCACTTGTTTATACACAATTTCATTATGTTTCATTGTGGTAGTCACAACAGTGACAGTGTTGGTGTCATAAAAGAAGAGCGGGCACAGTATCATATATTAAATACTTTTATTTATATAAAATACCAAAACATTTACTCAGCATCAGATTGAACATAAAGTACAACATAGTGTTACAGCAGACTGCACAGTGAACTCTGAACTTAAGAGTAAATAGAAGTGAAGGTAAAGAAAAAGAGAGTTGATGAAGGTACAGACAGCGGGAGGCTTCAGTGCATATGGATCGTCAGCAGGAGACATCCAGGGGTTTCATTAAACATAATAATAACTGACACATAATAGAGGGAATAAGAGTGTTTAGCTCACTGGCAGGTTCCAGTCCGTACAGGTCCTCCCATGAGGGGTCCCTGGGTTAAAGTCCAACAGGGCTCCACGGCTTGATGTGTAATCAGGTTGATGGTGTAAGCTGCGTCCAAAGATGTCCAGTGATGGAGTTAAAAGTCTAAACTGTGGGGCTGGTGTTTTAAAAAAAGAACCAGCATCATATCTACTGTTTTCTCAGGAAAAAAAGATGTGACCTGTTTGATGCCCTGAACGGTTTTTGAAACCCAAAATCTGAGCAGCCTGTGTTGTTCCTCAGTGTAGGCCGGGTGGTCCTCCGCTAATCCACCAAGGACCACCGCAGGCCCTGAAGTCCATTTTGTGTTTGAGTCTCAAACATCCAAGTCCGAGTCACTGTCCGTTACTGAGAGGAGAGTTTCTCCATCTGCGTGCTCCCCACTCTCGTCTGGACTGCACTCTCCTCCGCTGAACGACCGCGCACCGCCTGGACACATCCGGTGGTGTTGCAACCTGGGATTGAGCAGAGACAGGAGTTAACATTTAAAGGAACAATTCTTATTTTGCTGTTCTGAAAAAAGTACAAATAAACCCCTAAATTCAATTCAAATTAATATTTAAAAGTATTCGAAGACGACTGTCAAATAGCCTCCAGCGCAGTGTGGTGAGTGTGTCCATTCATGCAGGGTTGGCTTTAACCAACAGGATGGACGACCCACACACTGACCCTCAAGCAAAGTATAGGGAGGGAGAAATGTGTTGTATCTAAGAACTGTTATGCTGTTCATTCTGTTCACATGACATCTATTGCCTTCTGTCCATCCTGGAGAAGGATCCCTCCTCTCTCCCAGAGGTTTCTTCCTTTTTCTCCCTGTTAAAGGGGTTTTTTAGGGGAGTTTTTCCTGTGCCGATGTGAGGGAAGGACAGAGGATGTGAGGGTGTAAGGACAGAGGAGGTGAGGGTCTAAGGACAGAGGATGTGAGGGTGTAAGGACAGAGGATGTGAGGGTGTAAGGACAGAGGATGTGAGGGTGTAAGGACAGAGGATGTGAGGGTGTAAGGACAGAGGATGTGAGGGTGTAAGGACAGAGGATGTGAGGGTCTAAGGACAGAGGATGTGAGGGTCTAAGGACAGAGGATGTGAGGGTGTAAGGACAGAGGATGTGAGGGTCTAAGGACAGAGGATGTGAGGGTGTAAGGACAGAGGATGTGAGGGTGTAAGGACAGAGGATGTGAGGGTGTAAGGACAGAGGATGTGAGGGTGTAAGGACAGAGGATGTGAGGGTGTAAGGACAGAGGATGTGAGGGTGTAAGGACAGAGGATGTGAGGGTCTAAGGACAGAGGATGTGAGGGTGTAAGGACAGAGGATGTGAGGGTGTAAGGACAGAGGATGTGAGGGTCTAAGGACAGAGGAGGTGAGGGTCTAAGGACAGAGGAGGTGAGGGTCTAAGGACAGAGGATTACATTACATTACATTACATTACAGTCATTCAGCAGACGCTTTTATCCAAAGCGACTTACAGGAAGTGTGTTCAACATAGGTATTCAAGAGAACTACTAGTCACCAGAAGTCATAAGTGCATCTCCTTTCTTAAACAAGCATCTTAAAGCATAAACCAGAGCAAAAGTATAGTGCAGAGGCAGATTACTACGAAAACAATAATTGCAACAGACTAATACGAATATAATAAGTGCTACAAACTACTACGAATAGGATAAGTGCAGTAAACAAATACAAATTCAATAAGTGCAGCGAACTGATACAAATACAGTAAGTGCAACAACTAATATGAATGCAATAAGTGCTACAGAGGAAGTCAGGGTAGTAAGGACTAGGATGTGAGGGTCTAAGGACAGAGGATGTGAGGGTGTAAGGACAGAGGATGTGAGGGTCTAAGGACAGAGGATGTGAGGGTGTAAGGACAGAGGATGTGAGGGTGTAAGGACAGAGGATGTCTCATGGTTACAGATTGTAAAGCCCTCTGAGGCAAATTTGTAATTTGTGATTCTGGGCTATACAAAATAAACTGAATTGAATTGAGAAAAGGAAGCATGAACCGTCCGGGTCAGAGTGACAGAAAGAAAACAAAAAACTCTGAAGGATGGATGGATAAGATAAGATAAGATAAGATAAGATAAGATAAGATAATCCTTTATTAGTCCCGCAGCGGGGAAATTTGCAGACTTACAACAGCGTAGAGTAAAGTGCACACAAGAGACATAGTAGAAGAAGACAAGATAAGAATAAAAAATAAAGAAATAAAAATAAAAATAAAATAAAACAAGTATTATAAATACGCAATAAAAAAACAGTAGAAAAAAACAAAAAAACAACAATAACTGAATATTATATTTACAGACAGAGAAAAAAAACAACAACTATTTTAACTATTTTAACTTTCCTAACTATTGGATGGATGGATGGATGGATGGATGGATGGATGGATGGATGGATTTTACGCACAGCCTCTCCACAGTGGAGACGAGCCTTCCTCCACCAGAGAGTGAAGGAGTCACCGAGGAATCAATAAGGAGATCACATTTCGTGCTTTTCCTGATTTTAGGACTATCCATAAGGAGATCACATTTCGTGCTTTTCCTGATTTTAGGACCATCCAGATACCAGTCACTCAGTCCAAACTCTCAACCCTCAGTCTCAGTCTCTCTCCAGTCCCAGTCTCAGTCTCAGTCTCAGTCTCAGTCTCAGTCTCAGTCCCAGTCTCAGTCTCAGTCTCAGTCCCAGTCTCAGTCTCAGTCTCAGTCCCAGTCTCAGTCTCAGTCTCAGTCCCAGTCTCTCAGTCTCAGTCCCAGTCTCAGTCTCAGTCTCAGTCCCAGTCTCAGTCTCAGTCCCAGTCTCAGTCTCAGTTCTTGGCTCTCAGCTCAGTCCGTCCCAGTCTCAGTCTCTCTCAGCCTCTCAGTTCTTGAACCAGTTCCCGACCTGCCTCCGGTTCTTGGTTCCCGTGTGAGTCCGGTTGCATGAGCCAGCTCCCTCTTCTTCCCCGGGTTCGGGTAGGGGTCCTGCAGGTACCACTCTCTCAGCAGCCCCCTGGTGCGCTCCTTGAAGCAGTGCGTCTTCTGCTCCCCGTCCCAGATGGTCCTCGGTAACGGGAACTTCTTCCTCACCCGGTACTTGTCCACAGGTCCGAGCGGCCTCCCCCGGAGCTTCTCGGCCTCCCGGTAGTGAGCCTCCAGCCACATGGCCTGCAGCTTCCCGTGAGAGCTGCGCGTAAAGCGGTGCGTCTCCAGGATCCGGTACAGCTCCCGGAAGCTCCCGGTGTGGAAGGCCACCACGGCCCGGGCCCTCTGCACAGACTCGTGCTCAGAGATGGAGTCTCGGCCGTCCGGGGTCACCGGGAGAGACCAGAGGAACCGGGCCAGACGCTCCGTGTCCCCGGTCTCCTCCAGGGTCTCACACACGCTGGCGATCTGCTCCGTGGAGAAGCACAGCCCGGGGAGGGTCAGGGGAGCACAGGGGGGGTCCTCCGGGGACCGGGACCGGGCCATGGGGGGTGCATGGGTGAAGGCAGGCAGGAGGACCCGGGAGGCTGAGAGGAAGTCGAGCGGCGACCTGAACACCATCAGGACGTCAGATGAACCATGAAGAGTCAGAAACGCTCTGACAGAGACGAGCTGGAGTCTGAGTCTTTAGCTCACCTGGGAGTCAGGGATGGATCTGCATCTGACTCCTGATTGGACACCCTGGAGCTGATGCGGGGTTGTCATGGCAGCGCTGTCAATCAAACAGAGAGGATTAATCCCTCCTTGAAGCACAGACTGGACACATGGAGTCTGATCTGAACCGGCTCTCTGCTGGGAAACAATTCAATAAACAGGAAACAGAAACGACTCAACTCAAGTGCCACTTACTCTGTAAAGCAGATTAAAACGATGGATTCAGACACCAAGAACAGAAAGTATAGAAGCTGGTTGCTGGAAGAAAGTTCTTAATGTTAGTGAGATGTTTGATGGAACAGATATGTAGACTAATATTTTGTTTCCAACATATTTTATGTGTTTTATTTGCTTTTATTTTCCTCACTGCCTTCCTGGAATATTTTAATCCTGCAGTTTAACCACATAAAGCACTTTGTAACTTTGTTTTAAAAAGTGCTGCAAAGTTGACCAATATTATTATTATAATTCAATTATTATTGCAATTATTATTATTATCATCATTATATAGGCCTACACTGCATCCAGTTCTTTTTTTCATCTTTTCATCTTCTGTTTTTGTCACATTGACCAACAAAACAGCAAAGTGAAGGCAACCATTGACTTATAAAAACTAATAAGGGAATACATTACAATAAACAAAAACAAACAAATCACACTAAGACCATAAGGCCTCTTAAACAAAGAAGAACAAACTGATTATGATGTGACACATTTATAAAAAGAGAAACATCTTGAAACATCCCGTCTGCTGTCTGCTGTACGTCTCTCCACCTCTGTTGTCCTGCCGCTAAGCTGCTTGCATCATTAATAAAAGCAGTTATGTGAACGGTGTGATTGGAAATCTCACCCGGACCTGAAAGCGTATGTTTCTCTAAGTGGTCTCCCTCCACTCTAATCACTTTCTAATCACTTTTCTATTCTCTAATATCCATAAACTCAGAGATAAGCTGCAGCTCCAGCTCCATTCTGTTACGCTGGATTAGCATCAGCCTGCTAACATTAGTCTAATAGAGCAGCATATTCAATCAGCATTAACACATTTTGGTTAGCCCGGCCCATATGCTTTGGAGTGTGGCACCCTTTGTGCAGGTTTAGTGTGTGTGAGAGAGAAAGAGTTAGAAACATTAATATGACGTAGATATTTTTGGGCTCAGCAAACAGAAACAAACACTCTTATTGTGCACCATCTCATTCCATCGAGTCACAAACACACACAAACACACCGAAGTCCTAAGAATTTGTCGCAACAAAGGGGGTCACCCAGCTTTAAAGGGTTAATGCCAATTACCCCAACAGACAGATGTCCTGGTGGTGTGAGGAGTCGTGTGCCAGTTTTCTCCCCAAATGATGCATGGTGGGGATGATCTCTCCTTTCTCTATTAAATCAAATCAATAAGGCTTTATAATGATAATAATAGTAATATAATGTTCTGTTTCTTAAAGGGGAACGCCACTGAAGATTTGAAAATGGAAAAAAAACTAGCAGTGAGGAGTTGAAAGAGCTCGCTCCTCATCTCTGCTTGAGGCTAGCATCTTTAAACAGAAGGTAAGGTATCACTTTAACCTCACCTCGTTCCACAGCGGATTCACCTGAACAGAGGAAGAAAATAACTCTGGATTCGGCTATTAGTGCATTTTATAACTTTTAAGACATTATTATTATTTTAAATAAGGTCATCAATGTGTCCGTATTGGGCAGTTTCTTTATGTTTTTTTAAACGTACCGCTGCGTTACAGATGTGTCTGGTTTTTCAATGAGAAAAACGTTTCCGGCCGCACAGCATCACTTGACGAACCCGGAAGTTTTCAACTGTTTCCACTGTTTGACCACTATTTAAAATTGGCCTCAAAGCCCGCACTCTTTTGATGACCCATTTGCATTGTGGGTAACATAGGTGCCCAGCTCGGTCTCATTCCAAGGTCTTCAAATATCGACGCTTTGTCACAGCCCTCCGTGTCTGATACGACAGACAAGACTATGAGACAAAACCGGGTTTCAAGTAACTCGGATGTAAACGCCATGATAAACGCTCAGAGCAACCGCTCCTGAAGTCAGGTGAGGAAGTATAAAGAGACCAGGAGACTGCTGTTTGGGTCCTGTGTGAAAGCAAAAGTCAATGTTACTTAATCACACTGTAATTCTTATTTTTAACCCAATCCACAATGTTTTCCTAACCCTAACCAAGTAGTTGTGTTTGAATAAACAACATTAACCACCTGTCTAAAGGTCGACTGTAGTCGTTTGGCTCGATGGTTACCAGTGCGTTAAACAGGAAGTCCTGAGCCAGCATCCATATGTGACGAGTCGGTAATAATGTTTTGACAAGCAAGAACGTGTGGAAAGAAATAGAATATCTCTGGTTTTGGGCAACAAGTGCAATGCTGGACCAAAACAAACCTTAAGCTATCAGTGAAACCCTGCAGACACAAAGGTTATTAACGGTGGTCAACAAGGACGACTGTCGCAGCCCAGAAAGATGTTTCAGTGTCCGTTAAGCTTCTCTACTTCCCACATTCACACGGAGTGGCTCATTGGAGCTCTACTTGAGATATTTGTTTCTCTGTGTGTGTTTAACAGCAGAAACAATGGACACAAACACACACAACAGTCATGGCCAGGGCTCCTCCAAGTTGAAAAGACATTCTTCTAACTGAAGCAGGAAGGACGAACGTAACATAGGCAACTCAAGGAAACCTACTAAAGGTGTGTGTGTGTGTGTGTGTGTGTGTGTGTGTGTGTGTGTGTGTGTGTGTGTGTGTGTGTGTGTGTGTGTGTGTGTGTGTGTGTGTGTGTGTGTGTGTGTGTGTGTGTGTGTGTGCTGTTGTGATGAGGACAATTAAGTTAATTCAGCTACATCTCCATTCAGCGACAGGACAATTAGCGGGCGGAGGAGGGAAAGCAGACTCGGCTAAAAGCGGGTGGATGACACTTCCAGGGTGGCTGCAGGAACACAGCGAGGATAGGAGGTGAATCGCCTCCTGCGTCTCCTTATCCCCCGTCAACAAAAGCCCGGCTCCTAATTAACCTCTTCACTGACCTCCACAACTTAACACTGACCCATTAAGCCCTGAAACTTTAACCCCCTCACCTCCTCCCATGGAAGAGGCCGCACAGCCCGCCTAACTCCCTGCAAAGCCTCCTCCTCGTTAAGCCACTAATCACTTCCTGAGTCTTTGTTGTGCTTTTGTGCTCTTACATGGATCCAGGAGAGTTCGGAGCACAATGGTACCCCAAAAAACAAGAATGAGGGGGGTGAACTGTGGCGGAAAGAGAGGGATGAAAATGAAGATGTGGGGAGAGTGGGAGGACAGTTCTTTTTATAGATGCTAAGAGTGCTGCCTGATGGAGTGTCAGGTAGTGGGCTAATAAATAAAGGAAAGTAATCAACAATTATGACAATGAAAATGTTATTTAAAAGAATAATTCAGCATTTTGTGAGAGGATACGAATGTGTTTAAATATGAAGCTACAGCCAGGAGACGGTTAGCTTAGCTTAGCATAATGACTGGAAACAGGGGGAAACAGCTAGCCTGGCTCTATACAAAGTTAACAACATCTTCCAACAAACACCTCTAAAGTTAATTTATTAACTTGTTATCTCCTGTTTGTTTTATCTGTACAAAATGAAAGTGAACAACATGTGAAGTCTGGGTTTCACAGGGAGTTATGTGAGCAGGCTAGCTGTTCCCCCCTGCTTCCAGTCTTTATGCTAAGCTAAGCTAACAGTTTCCTTGCTGTAGCTTCACAACAAGCACACAGACATGAGCTGAACTATCCCTTTAAGTGATTAGAAGAATAAATTGTCAGGTTTCATCTTCTCAAATATGAAGATTTCATCACCGTCAACTTTTGTTTTTGGAATATAGGTCAAAGGAAAGCTGGCTGCGGACAGATGGATGTGGATTTGCGTTACATTGTGTGTGTGTGTGTGTGTGTGTGTGTGTGTGTGTGTGTGTGTGTGTGTGTGTGTGTGTGTGGTCACCATTCGGCTGTCACAGAAAGGAGGACAGGTATACTGAAGTAACTGTACCTGAGCGACTAATCCTGCCCTCTAATTGGTTTGTAACCCAACACCTTTAAGGTAATCCTGCTATTTTTATAGGTGAGGCGTAAATCCAGCTGTTTGAGTGCTGAAACAGCTGGAGACTTTTGCTTTTCTTTTTTACAGAAACATGAATAGACATGTAAACACATAACCAGGTTTGTGACACACGCAGATGCTCACAAACAAACATCCACACATGACAGATGGGAGACGACACCTTCCTGATGATGAAATAACAAAACCATCAGATCATTTGACTAATAACTCCGCTCATGTGCTGCACTGCTTTCTAGACTACAGATACGGACAGCTGGGCCAGATGTGAAGGCGGCGATTACATCATCATCCTGTGTTTTGTTGGTGTCATCTCACCACGTGATTTTAATTAATAGCTCCAATGACACAAACACAGCGGCTGTCTGACAAACAAACCTCAACTGACAAAAATACAAACAGCTGGCGCCTGGGCCAACGTCTGGCTGTCGGGGTCCGCCACGGTCATACAGATGTTAGTACACACACACACACACACACACACACACACACACACACACACACAGACGTATTGTATACTAATACACAAGCACCCTCTGATTACACACAGTCATGCAAACTCAGCAGGTTAACAGAACGTGTTGAAGAAAAGCAAATAAAGAGAATGAGTCAGATTTTGTCATCTGAAATGAATCTGGAAGAGAAAGAAAATAAATAAATCTAATTAAGGAGGTTTATTGAAGGGTTCAAATAGAAATATGACCTTATGATTTCATTTAACTCTATGCAGAGATTTATATCAATCATGAGTTCATTTGTTTAAAAAGGATTCAGGTTTATAAAACAGCATCAGAGTAACAATTACTGAATTAATCTACAAATATATTATATGACAGTACTGTACATGTATAGTTTTTTATTGCAAATGTGTATGTGCAATAAAAAACTATACATGTACAGTACTGTCATCTCACGTTAACAACTTTAAAAAGGTTTCAACATAAATAAAACAAAATTAAATTCAAATAGGATCAATAATCATAAATATTACTTTAAATAACATTATACATAATGTATGAGCAGAGGAGTTTACATTTATCTTATATTTATATTACATTCTCATATATTTTGCATTTTTAATCTAGATTTCTCCTGTACATATACTACATAGTTTTAACAGCGATTTCATTAAGTTGACAATAAGAGTGTTGAAATTATTCAGAGGCTTATGTGTTTGAAAATGTATGCATGCAAAAAAAGCATGACATGATAAAAACATTAACAGTTAAAACACCCTTTTTTTTAGCAAAACACTTGTTTTGTTGTTTATAGTTTGTTTTATTATATGTGTCCATATTTATAAATCTATATCTTATATTTTATGTAGAATTGAATGTTTGTTTTTGTCCTTTTATTTGGTGAATATGTGGACAAAGTGTGTGATGTGTAGGCTGTTTGAAAACAGATTTTTATGGCAAACACACCCATAGCTCTAAGAAGTTATCCTAATGATCCTTCTGTGTATTTTGAGACTTTTGAAGAACATATATTGCATTTTTTGGACTCAGAAACATATATGTGTATGTGTTTCTACTTAGAGAAAAGAAATGATTAAATACTGGAAGGAATAGGCGGAGCTAGAAATAAGAAAAGCCTGATGAGACAGATACAAGAAGTGGGACAAGGATGAAGGAATAAAAAGCTAAGAGAGGATGAAATGAGTGAAATGAGTGCAAAGAGGAGGACGGCCGAGAGGGGAGGGCTGGCTCAGTGGGGGGGGCTAGCTCCGTCCTGTCTGGTGTGGTTTGGGGTAATCTGGTCTAATCTGCTGCATGTTAACCTATCTGAGCAGCAAAAGCCAGATTATCCCTCTAACAATGGCCACACGCTCATCTGCTAAATTACTCCACTCAAAATCATATGCTGAGACACACAAACACACTCACACACACACATTTCAGAGGGCCATCAGCATATTATATTTCATTACATTTCACTCCTTTGAGCTCTCGTTTAGAGCCTTCAAATCAAACTCAGTGGCCAGTGGCCTCGTTTGAAACGTGATGCCGGAGCATAATCACCTGGTCAGCATTTCCCTCGACCGAGGTTAAAGCCACAGGCGGGAAATCCTCTCGCTGTGAAAGGAGAACGAGTGGCTGGCAGAAGAAGAAGAAGAACTCGAGTGAGAGCATGGGAGTAGGTGAAAAAATAAAAAGGAGAAAGAGAAACACAGCTAGTGTTTTCCTACCTGCTAACAAAGCTGTTTGTCTTTGTTCCTATTGGCACATGTTCTTCAGCACGTCCGGGTCAAACAGGTCAGCTGACATTGAGATGTAGGGAGCATAAAAAATACCACTAGCACTGAAAACCTTCAGCCTTCCAGTGGAGGATGGAATAAACACAATGCTTAAACACATCCAAATATATTACATAAACCCTTTAACACGCGGCGGGTATGTGACTCTAAACGGAGTTCCTGGAGCAGCTGCAGCTTTCCCAACGGCTCCAGGTTACAGGCCGAAGAGGTTTTCACATACGCTGCTGAAAGAGGGAAATAAGAGAGAAGCAAGTCTGAAGATACATGACGTGTGTTTGTAGTTAAACAAGAATCTAGAGCCATACCAGCAGGGATAGTGTTAGCATGCTAACATTTGCTAATAAGCGGTAAATATGAAGTATAGCGGGGGCTGATGGTGATGTCATAAGTTTCATAGGAATTCAGTCAAAAACAAAGTATTGGACAAATTAAAGTTTTGAACGAATGTTTGATGTTTGAAGATGAGAAACTTAGAGATTCAACTAAGTCAGCAGGATTCATCCTCCGGGCACAATGGTGTCTGACAACACATTTTACTGCAATCCGTTTTTATACTTTAGATATTTCATGCAAAACCCCAAACAGAAACCTTGTGGTGGAGCTAGAGGAAAAGTCAGGGGATCATCCAAGTCAGCAGGATTCATCTTCTGGGGATCACGAATGTCAGTAAAAACATCCAGCATGTAGGTGCCAGTGGTGTAATGTCACTAAGTATATGTATTTAAATACTCTATGTACAATTTTGTGTTTGAGTATTTCCATTTTTACTTCACCACAGTTACTACTTGACATCTCACAACATAAACAATCAATTTATCAAATATGATGCATTATTATACTGTAGTTAAACATAAACAGTATTTTGCATTTTATATATATTGAATCTTCTAAGTTATTAATTTTGCTGTTAAAGTATAATTTTGACTGCAGGACTTTGACTTGTGAGTATCAGAGCTTTTTACATCAAATATTAAGAGATAAGACATGTTTCAGTGGATAAGTGAAACCTTTGTCCTGCAGGTGGGGCTAGAGGCAAAAACCACAAGATCACCAACGTTTTCACAATCTATCTTCTGTGGATGATGAATATGTGCAGCGGATTTCATGGCAATCCATCAAATAGTTCTACTCGGCGGTAGATCTTGGATTTATCTTGTTTTGTTTTATGTCTCGTATTAAAGTGAAAAAGATTAAAGATGTACAGATGAGAGGAGCACAAACATGTTTTAACAGGTCAGTGTCTATTGTTTTGTAATATCAGGCTTAAAGTGGATTCAGTGGGTGAATGAACCTCCCCCCCATCATCAAATTAAATTCACCCCTTTCACCCCCTTAAACACACACACACACAAACAAACACATCACACACATCACACACACCACCACGTAATATATTTGGATTGCTCATTCACACTCTAACACACATAACACACACATGCTCTGCAATCCCATAATCCCCCTCCAGATTGAGAACACCTTTAAGATACGATGTGATTATCATTAGGGATTATGATCAAATTATGACAGAGTGACAGATTAGACAGGGGTTGTGTGTGTGTGTGTGTGTGTGTGTGTGTGTGTGTGTGTGTGTGTGTGTGTACAGTCATATATAAAGATGTATTTCTTTTCAAGGCTTTCTGGTTTTGTTTGATAGTTATGCCGTTAAGAGAAGAGTAGCAGAATGTTTTGACGTAAAGGAAACCACAAATACATGTAAGTGGACAAATGTATGATTTTGTTTTTCAGAACATTGTGTTCCAATAGGAGGATTTGCAGGATTGGATTATTACCAATATTTAAATTCATAGGTAAATTCCATAGCTAGCACCTGACCTGTTTTACCAAACCTCATGACACCTCTGTTCATGGATGATTACCATGACATTTTAGACAGACATTCATGTTCCCCAGAGGATAAATCCTAATGACTTTGATGATCCTGTTTGCTCCTCTAGCACCACCAGGTCAACAGTTTAGGTTTTTGTTGTGATAACTTTGAAAAGCCCTCATCTTTTATCAGACACTTTTTTGTGCACACGTTACTCATATTTCTTCACCAGATAATCAGACTGAATTACCATTTCAAGTATTTATTTTTATTTGTGGATCTAGGGATGTGGGCGCCAGTTCAGATTTCTGCAACCAGACTATTCCATATTTTTCATTATATACCGACGGACTGAATTCAGTTTTTTGCACTTTGCACATTATGCAAGCAGGTACGTTAAACTGTGTATATACAGTACAGCATGTACTCTGACTACCTGATGTAGTCTTGTCAGTTTAAAACAGGCAATATAATATAGTTACACTGACTCATTTCTCTTAGATCTCTGCTGTTGTATTTGTACATAACTTAAAACTTGATTTTTAAGTATCTGCTCTGTACAATTTATGTATGCTGCTACAATTCTCCCAAAGATTAATAAACTACAAACCTTACCATCTGCCTACCTACAGAAAAGGTGTGTACATTCCCTCCTCTGTTGAGGTCAAAGGTCAAGGTCAGCGACATAGGTGATCCCTGGAGCTGACAGGACTTGAATATGTTGCCTGAAGACACTTTAGCAGGCTGCTGACCAAAGGACCGATGTCAACTGCTAAATAAATAAAATGTAGCTGTGATGAAGGAACAACGTTGTGACAAAAGCTGAGAAAGTTCAACTTAGTCTGAGTCAAACATCAGGGATCTGATATTCAAAACCAGCATTAAAGGTAATCACACATCCTGACTAGAATAAACTGAAGAAACAATAGAAAAATATCAAAAGGCTGTAAATAACAGTAAGAATGAACATTTAGCTCTTTAAGCGTTTAGTGTTTCGACATCCTCATAGTTTTGTTCTGTTTCGTTTAAATCCCATGATGAACTATTATGAATATAAAAAGTTAAAAAGTAATTCAGACTTTCTGCTGCCAAAGCAGAGTACTCAAGTTAATGCTTGATAAGGCGTCTATTTGAAGGAAACACTGAATTTGTAATCAAAAGCCAATTAAAAGTGTGAATTTACTTTTTTTTTTTTTTAATCAATCATCACAAAGTCCCTCAAGTTATTCTGAGATGAATCGATGGTAGAAGAATGTAAATATGTTTATTTTACACTCAGGAATGTAAAAAGCTGGCAGCTATAATTATGATCAGTGTGGTAAACTACTGTTTTAAACCCAGACGTGGGAATTGAACAATAAAGTGATGGTACCGACCTATGAACACTGTACTACTCACTTTATTGTAAACCTTAAAGTCCACTTGTGTCCATGTGGGGAGGCTGCAGGAACTCTCCAGTAATCTGATTGGTCGTGCTTTGTGATGCAGGCCTCTGAAAGAGGCCACACAAACATCCAGAAATGATCCCTCTTATTAAAATACGCAGCCACCACTGGGTCCTTGGCAGGTATTTTATTTCATATATAGACGCTTTCTGTAATCAAATGTGAGTGCAATCAAACAACAGCAATACAAACATTACCAATGCAGTCTGAGAACCAGGAACAGGGTTAAAACGGGGAGTTCACTCACTCTACGTAGCGAGCAGCTAGTAACCTCATGGACAACATTAAAAAAAAAAAGAAAAATTTAAAAAAAAATGTTTTCCTGTCAGGACAGTCCGCCTCATGTGTCCTCCCAACCATGATGGTGGAGAGGGAGGTGGGGAAGCCCGTTTTGACCCACCACCCTCCTGCCCTAACCCTCCTCCTACAGGAAGTCCAACCAGTGATACAACAGCCCCCCCCCCCCCCGCCCACCACCCCGTCTCCATGAGTCCCACTTGCACTCGGCTCTTCAGTGAACTAGATAACCTCCCATTTTCTCCCCCATCATGATTATCATCGTCATCATCCTAATAGTATCAACAACAACAAAAAAAAAAAAAAAAAATCAAATCATTTCCACTTCTCACACAGCAGGAGCCAATCAGAGTGCAGAGGTCCTTCAGGTTCAGTCAGTCTCAACCAATGGCTGTCCATCCGGCATGACTAGAAAACCAGGTAGCTGTACATGTAGAACCAAAGTCCTCGTGCAGTGCCCTGCGAAAGGTGGCACATCACATACGTGCACAGGTGGAATCGGGGGTGGGTGGGGGAGGGAGGGAGAGGGGGTGTTTATGCTTTTTTTAATGGCGTGTCTGTGTGTGTTAGAGAGAGTGTGTGTGTTTGTGTCTTTTAAGAGGGGAGAAGCAAAGGTGTTAGGCAAATATCAGACCCGGGAGCACAGAGAAAAAAAAGTCCAGGAGAAGAAGAGTTACATAGAAAGTCTTTTTATCCAGCGTCTGTCTTCTCTTGGGACTCCTCAAAACACTCGCGCACACAAACTCTCTCTCGCACACAAACATACGCACACACTATAGGTCCTTATGTCATTGTGAAGTCAGGTGTTCAATGTCAACATTCAAGAAAAGGAAACAAAAAAAACACCTCAATGGTAAAAATCATCTCTACCATCACAATGCTTCAGTTCATAAAATCTTGACATTTCTGAAGAGTGATTTTTGTTTTCCTCCAGGTTTAAAGCAGTATGCGTGTGTGTGTAGTTGTTGTCGTCTTTGTCCCACTGCTGCAAACACACACACACACACACACATGCACAACCAACATACGCACACTCACGCACTCAAACACACACCACATGTCCTCTTTTAGTGGAGAAAGACATGGCGCAATGGAGAGACACTCCTCCTCTGGGCGGATGCACCGGTCACCAGGAGGAGACGGGGGTCGTTGTCAAGGCTACCAGGCGTCTTCCAGCTCACCGGCACTCTGGGCGAGTAAAAGAAAGAAAGAGATGGGGAGAGGAGAGAGAGAGAGAGAGAGAGAGAGAGGCATGTGTGTTAGTTTGTTTTCTTGTTGCTGCGTCTTTCACTGCACACAGTTGTAAACTCAAACCTCTCTGCCCTCCTTTATCTACTCAAACTGAATGGAGATCAGTGAAAGACGGAGACATTCTGGACCAGCCTGCACATTAACACAACCAGAACCCAGACCTCTGATGACTCACCTTGCGGAGAATCACGAGGCCAACTGTCAGACTGCAAAACAGGGGAGAAATGGAGAGAAAGGAGTCCCTCCTCTAGCCCATGCAAAGCAGCGGCAGGCATTTATTTTGCTGCCATTGTTTTAAAGGGGACGAAAGATTAAAATGTCTTTGAGCAGCTGAGGTTCATTTACCAACGCGGCTAAGAGCTGACAGTGGAGGGAAGCTGAGCACGAGAAACAGAAACAGATACGGCGTATTAAATAAAGAGATTCAGGGAATGATCCTGCAAAAGCCCTCACTTTATCTGGGATTTTAATGATTTATTTTGCCAAATTCATTTTTGTATCCCTAATCACAACCCCTGATCTACACATTTGCGAGGTTTGACACATTAGACGGGACCAAAAGACAAGAGACACAGCTGTACAGTCAGATAGCAGGGAGAGATACTCATACACTCGACACAAGTCATTGCATTATACCTCAAATCATCTTTATTTTGTTCATTTGTAAATTTAACTGTGTGGGACTGATTTGGCCCACGTAACCGCATACAAATACAACTCAAACATACACACACACGCACACACACACACACAACAGTGTTTAGCATAACCTCCCCTCCGATAGTTAAATGCCTTCGATATTGAAAAGATAAGTGCAGTGCATGCATTCCCAGGGTCGTTGGGTAATGGGCTTTATACTGACTTACATTCCCCCTTCCTGCTCTCAAAGAAGAAAAACCAACACTGCTGCTTCGGTCTGTTAGAAATCGAACTTTCCCAATGAGAGATGAGTTTCAGATTGTGTTGTTTTGAACGGATGATGTCATAACCTGTGAGGAATGAAATATACTGTGTGTGGGATTTGAATCAAGCTGAAACACATCCTGCTACGGTTAACAGCAGCGGCGGGATCTTTATGGAAACCTGGTTCAGTAGTACTTCAGTTATTCTGTGGACTGATTACAGACACAACCACGTCACCTATTACACATGGTTGTCCAGGTGTAATCAACTGTACAGGAGTGAAACGTTGGATGTTGGATGCCTACAGTAGGATTCAATGCTCTGACATTTTGAGCCGTGTCAGCAGTTTGGTTTTTAACGACCTCTCTGTGGGCGACTGTGAGGCAGCTTACTAAAATGTGGTGATGCAGAATTAGGCCTATCTGGTGAGGGAATGATTTAAATGAAATGAGGCTCAAAGTATACACCCACCAACCCCCCGACACAGAACCCAGACTGGTTTGAATAACTTGTTGATAAATGAGGCTAACAGTCAAGCATCACCCACTACCAAAAACACACATTTCTGTAGTGATGATTGGTCTCTTTCTCCGTCACTCAAACACATGAAGACACACATGCACACACATACATACACACACATACACACAGAAACGCAAAAGAGTGTGTTCTGAGCTTGTAGATGTAGTAGGCCTGGAGACAGTGCAGTGTGTCGGACACAGCTGCAGGTCTCCTCTTCTTTGTAAGTTTGTCCACTGTAAGCGAGTGTGGGAGGGGGGCTGGGAGGGGTTGGGGAGGGGGGGGTTCAAGTGGGAATTCAGCCAGAAGCCAATACTGGTAAATGTAGGCCATGGAGTGCAAGGTTCAGTTTTGCTTCACCCGCCACGTTTGCATTTAACTATACTTTGCGGTTGATTCTTTTCTATTGTAAACATCAGTCTGGTGGTCAGGTGGTATCTGGTGGTCAGGTGGTGTCTGGTGGTCAGGTGGTGTCTGGTGGTCAGGTGGTGTCTGGTGGTCAGGTGGTAAAAGTGGTTTGGGAATCCAAGCCGAGGTGGTCAGAGGAGACAGGGGAAACAAAAGGAAGCGTCCTTATTAGGGTTAAAGGTATATATGTGTGTGGCTTGGAGACAGAACTTGAACAGACAGAAGGGCCGTTTTTATTTCCATTGCATTGCTAAAATATTGATGAATGAAAGTGGTAGCTGTAGACGCAGACCATGATAGAGCCGGAAGAGGCCGATGTGTCCATTCAAGTTCTGTGAGTAAGGAAAGAGGAGGAGAGGTCACAGCACATCTGACTAGAGCTCTAGGGGTCGGGGGGAAGGGGTGAGGACGGGCTGCTCAGTCAGAGGAGGGATGGGACTCGGGAGCATCTTGGCTAGCCTCCGGCTCTGCAGTGGCGGGTGAAGGCGGGGGCGAGGGGGAGAGGGAGGGGAGGCGGGCTGCCGCTGGCCGCCGTCACCGTCGCCCGAGGTCCTCCTGCCCTCCGCCGCTCCCTCCACCGTGGTCTCCCCCGCAGTGTGTAGGTGGCCAGGGACTCCTCCAGCACCGAGTGGTACTGCCCCGGTGGTGCAGGCGGAACTGCCGCAGAGCCTCCAGCAGATGAGCCGCCGTGCTGCCACCTCCCTCCTCACTCTCCTCCTCTCCCCCCCGCACAGGCCTGAGGTGACACGCCAGGGGTCAGACTCTGCAGGCACGCTCCATGGTCTCACACACACACACACACACACACACACACACACACACACACACACACACACACACACACACACACACACACACACACACACACACACACACACACACACACACACACACACACACACACACACACACACACACACACACACACACACACACACACACACACTAGAGTGACGATTGGAAGGACATTCTTGCACCAGTCGGACAAGCCCATGCAAACGCTGCCTCTGACCCTGTGACCAACAACCCTTTGTGATATTCTCTGGATGGTGTAACACAGGTAGGTAGGTAGGTGGGAGGGAGGGGAGGGGGGGTGCACCCACACTGCCCAGAGACAAGAGCTCGACATTTATACGGCATAACACGTTAAGCTCCTGGCATTATTTCTTTAAGGTGATATGGATGTGACGTTTCCTCCTTAGGCGGCTTATGAATTTTATATAAAGTGCTTTTATGAGCCTTGATTCAAAACCTGGAATTTGTTTTGAAGATCTTTTAAAGATCCCTGATTGATTTGTTTGCCGCCGATACTAATTGCCAATCAATCATTGATGATCCATAGTGACAGATACAGATCTATTGTAAACCATCATTTTACTCTGTTTTTCTAATTTTGGATGTTTTCTTTCTTCATAAAAAAAAAAAAAAAAAAAAAAAAACACAATTCAAATAATAATCAAATAATTTGATTGATTAATACAAATCTAGTTGTAATTATGTATTATAAAGATGCTTATTGCTAGTGTTAGGAAGTTAAAAATCTCATAATTCATCTCTAACATCTACTTTATATTAATGCAAAAACATCTCCAAACTACTGGATTTATTCAAATTTCTCACCAACACTACATTTTCCATCCTGATACGTTATAATTTAACTTGGCCGTGTACTAATATTCACTCAGCAGAGCCTGAACGCATCATAATGTAACTGAATGAAACAAACTGCCGAACCACAAATGTGATAATAAAGGTTACTTTACCTCACTATTAGGACATTTTTTTTACTTACACTGCACACTCCAGCTAGTCACTTCTCATCAGTGCTGTATATAAAACAATTAACTTCATATGTTAAGTCCCCCTGCACTCAGAAACATGTTCTTCTTATTGTTGCCTCACCTTGGCATTTGATACGAGTAGTTTTGCTCTATAAAACAGTTTTCACATTCATCTGCTGAAGAGGTTGTCTGTGCTCACCTTGCCTCTGTGTTCAAGACATGTATGAACGTGTAAGTAGATACAAAAACGTGGAACCTCCAGTGTACGAACACTGAGCAGCAGAAGGCCTCTCACGTGATCCGGTAGTATATCTGCATATTCATGGTTTCTGGACTTATTTATACGTTATTTAATCTTTTTGTGGTAAAAAACTACACATTTATCATTCAAAGCTGTATGTTTTATGTCCTAACATGTACGGAGGAATCTTTAGAAACGCTAGTTAAATCATTTTGTAGGTTTTGCATGCATTCATAGCTGAGGAGTTCAAGAGGTTCACGGAGGTCTGTCTCTGTATATGTGGACTATTTCAATGGTAAATACCAAACTGAACGCACCGCTTCAATGCTTTTCAATTTGCATTCAAAAAAGTTTCACCGAGCTTGCCAAGGTTATTCTGCCAAGTCTATCCTCCACGCTCTTTCACACACACAACGCCCACACACACATTCTCACACACTGTCCTTGTCTGGGCTGGTGTGCGTCTACATGTTGGGGGTGGGGGGGGGATGGGGGGTGAAAGCTTGGAGAGGTGAGGGGTTCAGAGAGTGATCAACTCACCCCTTCCTCTTCTCTGTGAGGGTTCAGCTTGTTGTACACCGCCTCGATCACGCTCCGTCTGTAAACACACAAACACACAGCTCGCTGCTCAGAGAGGAGAACAACTCAAACACTCGCTGTTCATTCTCTGCAAATGTATATTGATTAACATTTTAATGGAACTAAGAAAGAACTGAGTCGATACTTGGGTATCCGCTATTGAGGCATAAAGAGAGAACATAATCTCTTTATGAAAGAGTACGCCTAAGTGTTTGGAGGAGTGTTATCTGCATGTTTGTAAGTGCGGCCCGATTGGGAGAACAGACAACAGCCTAGGGGTGAACCTGCTTTGCCATTTTCATAATCAATTAAACCGCTGATTATTTTATTGTGTAATCATCTATAAGATGTTATGAAACTGTGGGAAATACTTTAAATGGCTCGTTTGGTCTGAGCAACAGAGAAGTCTGCTAGAATATAAAACAAGGGAAAGTGAAACATTCGCATATATAGAGAAGTTTCATCAATGGAAATTGTTTCAGATGATTTTATTGTCATTGATAAAGGCAATTTTATCTGTTGCAATGTTTTCGTTACTAATTGTTTCAGCTCTATGTTTACTTTGATATTGTCATCTATAGTGGTTAAGTGTATAAAAACACACAATTTAAGTTATTGCGAAATTAAATAATCTTCGATAGTATTTTTATTTTAATCAAATCAAATCAAATTTTATTTATATAGCGCCTTTCGTGCAAAATTGCAATACAAGGTGCTTAACAATACAATGAAAATACAACAATACTGTGAAAATAAATATTTGCAATGATTAAAAAAGATTTTGCTGTATATTTTTATTTCTTTTGCTCATATCCCTTTTTAAAGCACTTTGTAACTATGCTTAAAAGAAGTGCTGTAACAACAGGTTTCTGAGCCATTACAACATAACGTATGAGAATATAAGTCCAATAACATTTAACAGCACGTCTCTGTGTGTGAATGCAGTCAGATGTTGTTCCAGGCGGTGTATTTACTTGCTGGCCAGGCCTCCGCCAGGTGGAAGGTTGGGGATGTTCTCTGTGGCGATGCTCCTCAGGACAGACACCAGGTCAGGGACTCCCGCCTCCCCACAGTTCCCCAGTAGCTCTAAACACAAAGAGGACCGGGGGCTTGTGAGAGGTCGTGTTGCACACTGAGTGAAGTTTATAGTTTCTTATATTATGAGTTTTAAGGGTTAGACCACCAACTTTCTCTGCAGAGGCTGAGAAAACAACCATAGAAGTGGAAAAATCAGTGTGTGTGTGTGTGTGTGTGTGTGTGTGTGTGTGTGTGTGTGTGTGTGTGTGTGTGTGTGTGTGTGTGTGTGTGTGTGTGTGTGTGACTGATTTCCAATATTTGTACTACCTAAAGAATGTTTTTTTTGCCCTGGTTATGTACACAGAAACTGAACACAGTATGTGGCCACTTGTTTCACAAAGAACAGTATAGAAATGTAACACTGGAAAATTAAATGTTTATGAAAATCTACCACAAGGTTCGAAATACAGCGTGACAGCCGGTGAAAGATGAACAGCTAAAAACATATAAAGTTTCATATGTTTTTCCTCAAAAAGCACTGAAACTAATGATCAAGACTATTGCACTTTAAAAATCTTTGAGTTTACAGTGATGATGATAAAAACATATCGAGTGTCTTTCTTGTTCGTATGCATGAAGGTGTTGCGTGTGCACGTGTGTTGCGTGTGCACGTGTGTTGCGTGTGCACGTGTGTTGCGTGTGCTGACCCTCAACACGGGTCTCCAGGTACTTATCCAATTCCTCTTCTTTCTTCACAGCCTCCTCTGAGATCTTGGGCGCTCCGGGTAAACACACCACCACCACACTCATATTGTCCCTGCTCCCCTGCAGGACGAAGGAAGAAAGACAGAAGGATAAGGAGGACGTTTATGTGGGACGTTAATGTTGTAGTTGGGAATTATACAGGGGTTTTTGGAATCAAAATGTTCCGAATTCATGTTTAAAATAAATTCCCGGCTTTCCCTGTTAATACAAATATATGCAAAACGTGCAGGAAAACAACAAATGAATGACAGAAGCTGGAAGTAACATCAGGTTAATAACTGTGGTTACAGAATGATATATCAGCCGATATAAAGTTCTTTACAAGACCTATAGCATAAATAAAATGGTTTCCTAAAAGAAATAAACTTGCCACTGTTTCAAAAACTCTCTTTTGCATTTCTGTTTTCAATTTCTTGTCATCTATAGCTGGAGTTATATGATGAGATCAATCAATCTGCGATTAGCGAATATCAGCTGATGCATCAAAATGTTTGATTTGTATGTGGGGCTTTATTATTAATGTTTGAACTGAGCTCACAACATTTTACAGGTGGAGTTTCATGAAACGTTTTGGATCTCTAGTCTCACTACGGAGCAGTTTCTCAATGACTGTCTCTTGTTTTCTTGGTTTTCAAGCGCATGGCTGAAGAAACACACGGTCCTGACAACGATTCAAATTATTCTGCTGGTCTACAAATGGCAGAAACAGCCAAGATATGCAGCAATGTGAAAACATGGATGTAAACAATGCAGGTTTAAAAAATAAATAAAAAGGCTTTACAAATGTTTAATGAAGACAATGCCTTCCCCATGTTTGTTGGATTTCAAGTACACACACAGAGTTGTGGTGAGTAACACTGGATGTGAACTCCACATCTTTACAGTAAACACTGATTGTTCTTGAGCCATTGCCGAGTTTATAAAATGAGGTTGTGACTTTGAGACACCAGCAGACAAGCCAACAGCTCTGCACGTTAAACATATCTTACATTTGGTTTCCTCCAATACAGAAAAATGCTATAATAATTGTTATATAAACTGTTTTTGGGAGTTGATACCATTTTTACACAGATTTTGTGCCAAATCGTTTTTGACAACTCAAGAAGTGATATGAAATAGTAAAAAATCCCTCTAACATACAACATTTAAACACCAAAACCTTGAGGAATACTGTGGAAAAAGTCCTGTCATTCCCAATTTATGCAATTCCAAAACTGTTTATTGACCCCAGATTGCAAAAGACATTTTTAGAATAGGAACAAATGACACATTTCTACTGCATACAAGAAAATGAATGTTTTTTTGCCCCAAACTGCGTGGGATTAGCATAAAGGTGATATGTATTTAAAGGGGAGACTTGTGGGTCCCCATAGAACCCATTTCATTCAGATATCTTGAGGTGAGAGGTCATAGGAACCCTGTGGATATGGCCATGCTAGTTCAGAGAGATATTTAGTCTACTTCCCGACAAGCTAGCATGAATTTGCTGGTACCAATTGATCCCTTAGGTTTTCTTGTTTAATGTTAAACCAGTATTATCAGACAAATAATCAACTCATTAGTAACTTTCTGTAAGTGTACAGAGTGACATCACAAAAGGCAGTGGAGGAGATTTATGACAGCGTGCTGCTGTTACTTGAGATGACCCATGAAGGAAGATAAAAATAACCAGCTGCTGGGCACTCGTTGGTTCTTGGAGTGCTCAAGAAACAAACTAGGTGATATATGGCAGGCAAAAGTCACACATGTGGAGCAGTGGATAAATTCAGCCAAGTTTTCTTGGGTCAATAGTTGAGAAGGCCAATGGGCAGAGAGAAAACGATTCATCATCTGTTTTTATATGATCTCTCACTGTGAGATGTTAAGTTTGATTAAAGAAACATTAGATCATTTTGTTATCTTGTGATGCAGTTTTATATAATTGATTTCAGTATATTTAATTGTTTGTATATTATCGGCAAGAAAAATACTTTTCTTTTCTTTATTCTAAAAAGGCAAGACTGATGAGAAATGCATTTGATAAAACAATCCTAAAACCTCATTACCACGACTTTATCAATACACTAGTGAATGTATTGATACATTAATTTGTGTCAGTAACCAGGATGATCTTATCTTCATTAATATTCAAAAATACTGCAGTAAAATCTATTTTCTAACTTTCTTACATTTGAATTAAATTCATGTTCTATGTCTGTGGGAGGAGCTGAACAGCAGGCAGCTACGTGTACACGTTCACCTCCAGTGTTTGCATATGAGAGAAAGAAAAGCTCACCTTATGCAGACAGGTGTCCACCACCGAGTTACAGACCTTCTCCAGGTCATCACACACCAGGAGTCGTGAGCGGACAAACTCACACAGCTCCTCGTTGGACATGACATCCCAGATTCCATCACACGCCAGCACCACGAACTCGTCTTCTTCGGCCGCCCGCTCCAACACACACACCTCTGGCTCGGGGCTCACCAGCTGCTCCGTGGGGCCCTTACCATCCACACATTTGTAGTCGTAGTCCCCCAGGGCCCGGGACACAGCCAGGGAGCCGTTTACCCTCTGGATCATGACCGAGCCTCCAGCGTTCTGGATGCGCTCCTTTTCACGGGGGTTGCAGGGCTTGTGGTCCTGGGTGGAGAAGCCCACCTTGGTGTCTCGACTCAGCACGGCCCGCGAGTCGCCGCAGTTAATGAAGTAGAGGTGGCTCGGGCTGAGCAACACGCACACGGCGGTGGATCCGCTGCGGTCCAGGCCCTGCCGCAGGTCGGAGAAGCTGCGCATGTACTCGTCAATGTTCAGGAAGCCCGAGCGGATGCCGTCCTTCACTCCCTCCACGGAGCCGGATCCTGAACTGAAGTCGGCCCCTCCTGACAAGATGTGTTCCAGCAAGTGGCCGGAGCAGTAGTTGGCCACCCGGGAGCCTGCGTGGCCATCGTAGACGGCAAAGAAGGACCAGTCGGTGAGTCCATGGGGGAGGCCCACCACAGCTGTGTGGGCGTCCTCCATCTCCACCCGCCAGCCCTGCATGGAGCTCAGGCCATAGCGCAGCCCGTTGCCCTCACCGTGGGAGCTATGCTTCTCCGTCTTCGGCTTGTCCAGGAATGCACCCATTGCTGCCTATAGCTGGAGATGGACCAAGAGGAAGAGAAGAGAGAAACATGGCATTAAGATAACACCATCAAGATCATTGATTTCTCAATTCAGACACTTTATCCTCATGCGCTACAACACCATAAAGACTGAGGATTGCTGTGTATATGTTGGCCCATAAGTAACAAGAAGTTACAGAAATGTTCATTTAGGTTTGATGTCTTTTAGAAACAATGCACCATTACATAGTAACTTTAAAATGTTGCTCTTAGTATGAAGCAGTATCCCAATTCTTTAATAAACTAATCTAAAGGATCCTTATCAATAATGTTTATGTTAAAAAAAAAAAAAAGAAAGTCAATATATTGTAATCAGATGTCAGCCTCAGGTTGGGCTACAATTAGTATACAGGCAATATCATTATTAGATTTTTCATTTTTTTTAATGCGTTTAGTTAATTTTGTTAATCATTTACTGTATAGAAATAATTCAAAGAGGGACGGACAGAAGCATCCCAATAAAACTGTTAACTTGATTTTGTATGTATTCAAGATTTACATAAATAGAACAAATTAAGTCCAGACTATTTTTAACATAACATATAACAAGCTTTTAATGACTCTCACATCAAGCAAAACTCCCTCCCATTGTCAGATCACATTATATTCTATATCTTTTCCAATAAAGCTCTCTGTGAATCGGCTGTTTTTGGTGTCAGTGGTTCAGTGGGCTGCTTCGTCCTGTGATTACAGAGTGCTTTTAATTACTCAGGATGGTGAGAGCCAGAGATCCTGACAAGACAAAGATGGCCGAGGAGGACCCACAGGGCTCAGGATTACACTGCAGCAGCACACACCTCTTCCCCTCTGAACACAAGGTGCCTAATGCCATTAGTTAACTTCAGAGTGTGACATCACTGAATCAGCAGGGTGTGAAACTCTCACCTGGTTCATGTTTTTGTTCCCTGCCTCTACCTAAACGTTGGTAAAGGTTGGCCCTCCTGAGTGTTAGTGTGTTAAAACATTCCGTGTTGGATCAGGTACTGTGAGACAATCAAATGCAATCCAGGAAGTCCCGTTTTAGAAACAGATCCATTAGCTGTCCATCCCTGAGTCCAGGCGCCAAAACACTCCACAGCGATGTATAAATATCACGAGGAGCTATTTTACTGCCATAGAAAGATATTATGCTAGAAATCGATTTTTCCTTCATTGAGGCGCTCGCAAACGGAAACTCTAGAAATGTATATAAAATATACGGCATCCATGTGACAGAGTGATCTGTGAGGAATGTGCACTTCCATGTATGTGATTGATTACCGCTGTGCTTTGCATTGTGGTCCGGCAATTTTTTTTACTGGATGACCCTTCACTGTTTTGTTGCAAGCTACAAGCTAACGGAGCTAAGTGATAAATCAGAGAGGCATGAAGGGGAGAGAAGACTTTCCAGAATGTTTGAAGGTATGAATGATTTGGTTGCTGAGTGAAAAGAAAATGTGTTGAATGGAGTACAGAAGAATATATAAATAACATTTCTATAATATTTAATCTAGAGTTGCGATGATTAGTCGACTAATCAATTAGTTGAATCAACTATTTTGATCATTGATGAAGCAAATTGAATTTATTTACGCTAAAATGTGATTTTTGTTTTATATGATTATAAAACAAATATCTTTTGTTTTGGACTGACAAAGCAAGACATTTAAAGACAACACCTTGGACTGTGAGAATCTGTGCTTATGAGAATATCCTACCTGCTTCTTATATACAAATAGAATATGTTTTTATTTTTCTAAATGTTTCATTATTTTGGGTTAGGGTTAGTGAGGACACTACCACCACCTCAAGCTCAACCGCCCTCCGCCATATCTTTGGCATTTTTGACCTGCACTATATTTTCCCAGCATACCAATCAATGATTCTCCAAATGTCAGCAGTATGGAGCTACTTACAGTATTTACTGCTTTACTACTGCAGCGCTCATGAGATCTAGAAATCAATAAAAATCGTAAAGGGCCCTGAGCACGTCTTTTCTAAACATATTGATTTCCCACTCGGTGTCGCCTCCCACGTGAGCGCACACTCGGCATGACAGGCATGTGCCCAAAAAAGGCTGGTACATGCGAGGAGTGACTACAGCTGGTTTCAGAGGGAACATGTATGTGTGTGCGTGTTTGTGTCTGCTCTGCGCATGTGTGCAGTGAGTGTCACAGTCTATGTGCGAGAGAAAGGCGCGCTATAAATACGACAGGCCGGTTTGGATTTCATGTTCAGGGTGGGGCAGTGGGCCACTGTTCACATCTCTAATGCTTTTCCTGCTCCATGATGGTGTCAACAGGATTCCCTCCATCCAGCCCTCTCCACCCAACCAGCCTATATGTTCATGTATGGTAACATTCACACGTGTGTGCGAGAGAAAGAGAAATCTGTTATGTTCACCAGCAGTGATTCGCTCTAAAAATAAAACAAACACACTGCCGTCGCCTAGCAACCACCCACCCTGCAGGGCAAACATCCAGGCTAAGCTTCATTCAGCGACATCCCCCTCTCTCTCTCTGAAAGACACACACTCTCTCAGTCAGTCGCTTGGTAGAGAGAGGAAAGAGTCGTTGCATCATCCATCCATTAAAGCAGACGCAGCGGCCAGACCCTGAAAGGAGACATGCAGACTGAAAGAACACATGCTGATACTATGAGATTTATCTGGCAGACAATGTTACAATAGACAGCTGGAAAGAAAGAAAACACAAAACAACACACACACACACACACACACACACACACACACACACACACACACACACACACACACACACACACAGACACACACACACACACACACACACACACACACACACACACACACACACACACACACACACACACACACACAGAGACACACACACACAGAACAAGAAAATATCTCCATTGAGACATCAGACTGAAACCAGGAACTCTCAACCACTTAACCCCCTCAAAACTGCTGTCACCCGGGCTGTAACCACAAGTTGAAACCAACACCCCCTCATGCTAAGACGCACATGTCTGCCAAAAAAACCACTGGCTACGAAGAGGGAAGTGGAAGGTCGGGATTACATAATGCTGCGGAGAGCCACTCAGAGAGCAGGAGCAGTCCATCAAAACAGTAGTGCTATCCTGGAAGCACGGTTCACACACAGCTTCCCCTCATCATGCAAGTATCCATGCATTCATTCTGTATGGTGCAACACACAGACTCACCCTGGAGGACCTGAATCTCAAGACAACGCCATAACTCAACAGCTTGGGACGATGGTTATTTGATTTTGATTTGAATGCAGTCTGAGAGACCTTAGCTTAAAATAATGGAATTTAAGTATTTCCCAGGAAATTCTAGACCTTTAAGCTGATAGCCACATCTAAAATGTTGTTGAATTGGCTCGGTTTTGCTTTTGTGAATAACTGTTTCCACGGCTGGATAAACAACTGAGCCAATAATAGCCCTAATAGGGAAACAATGTTTATCATGCCAAATCAGCAAATACAGTTTAAAATGACGCCCTGTCCAACCCTAAGACTTTATTTAAGAAGTGATAGTCACTATGACGTCTACGGTTTTGAAGCCTCGAGCTCGCAATCAAGTGACAAGAGAGGGTGGAGCTGTGAAAAGGTTAAAGTTGTGAGAGAGTACCCTGCTTTATTGTCTATTTTACTCAAAATGGGACCATAATGAAGTAAATGAACATCGTGCTGCATATAGAAGAAGACCTGCAACTATTGATTGAGACCATAAACTCATGTTTACAATGTTTATCAAGTTAAGAAGTAGGGTCACTTTCTCATAAACTCCTTGATAATCAGACTTCTTCTTGCAACCATTTAGTCATGTTTTAACAGACGGCTAGACATCTTTTCTGGACTGAGCCGGTATCAGCTGCTCCGATAACCAACTGAGGTTTTGGAGGGTAAGTGGAAAGTAAAAGCCACAGGCCTCAGCTCAATGAATTTAATTTTACTTAACTAAATCTCTATTATTATTCTTTCAGTCACATGCTGGGAGGCTTGCTGCCGAAGGACTGGACATGGTGCGCTAAAGGCTGAGCAATGTGGTCACACAGGGCTAACAGAGACCCGCCAACCCACTGCCCTCTCCCAGCTCGTGCTACATACGTCTCCAGCTCAAAATTCCAATTTTACAGTATTGGACTGTATCAGAGTAGTCATTTAAGACTGAATAACCTGCTGGTGGGAATACAAGGCTTGCAAAAAATGAAAATGAAGTTCATGGTCTCAATGGTCTTTTTATAACAAATCCCTACATGGGAATAATTGTAATTATAAACTCTCAAGATATGCAAAAGAAAACAATGATTGTTATAACTACGCCATATTGAGATGTGTCCTTGTGAAACGAACCCACATCAGAGGCTGTTTTCCCAACAATTTGACAGATATCAGCAAAAATAGTTCCATGATACTTGAGTTGACAGTGAAAGTTGCAACATTTCCCCACAACACAAGCTAGACAACTGGCAAACTACGTAGGCGTTAAAGTTAGTGTAAGTATCCGTCTTCAACATCCAGAGATAATCAACATCAGTCTACGTGATGGACTCAGCAATAGATGACCACATGAGGGACGATACCTGATAAATATGAGACAAACATGTGATATTTCCCCATATTTACGAGGTGAGGAGGACCACATTAATGCATCACTAAGCTAACCGACCCAGAGTGGGTTGTAGGATAGTGAGCGAGCACTGCAGAGGATACACCGGGTCACATTTCACTGCCGCATTTGGAGAAGCCTCTGGAATGGGACAGCCTCGTCGAACTGTTATGACGTATTCACTCTTGAAATATGGACTTTGGAGCAGGACGCGCTGTACTGGGACAACGCTCATTGTGAAGTTTGGCCCCTGTGAAACCATAATGACTTCTTCAACCACACCTTCATATTGGGTCTATCCAGACACCTTAAACCCTTTAGTGTTACATATTTAACTCTGGCTTTTTTTATCTTAACTGCTGACACCAATTTACAGATTCTCTGACCTTGCCTCCCTTTTTACGTTTCTTTTATTACACGCAGAACAAAGACAGTTGCACGGATCCAAGATGCAGCACTTCAACATACTTTATTGACCCTCCATTTCTTCATCTCCCCTTTGTCCACTAATCTGCTGCAGAGTGCTTCCAAGGTCGAACATAAAACTGCTGGATCAAACCAGTCAATGGAAGTAACTCCTTAACACCTGCTCTGTTTTCCTGTGACATTCAATAAGATTTTTACTTCATGAGGGTGAGGTGACAAGTTTGTGGGGAAAAAAGTGACATGTCACCAACCGTGCGACCACTTTTCATGTCAACAGACAATAAGCAGATGAATGATTTTCTTTTTCTGTATTTGCCTCAAACAGTCAACAGACTTTCTGATGTTCAGAAGGATGAACCCGTGCTCTGCTGCCACACTGGAGACGGTTCTCACCAGACTCTGTAAACGTTGGATTTTCAAATCCTGCAAGCACTCGCTTAACCGAGAGCTAACCACGCAGCACGCGCTCCCCCATGCACCGCTCTGTGACCCTAAGCGGTCACGGACTCACTCCAAGGCCTCCAGACGGACCCGCCTTCAGATTTCAACGTCATTGTTAAAAAAACTCAATCATTGACAGAAAATATTGGGTAAACGCAACCCCCCCTGGTCATTTCCTTCATGTGAATGTGGGTAGAGTGTTTGGGCTGGGACGGTGTGGACAGCGGGGAATGCTGAGAAACACGCAATCGCCGGGAGAAGAAAGTTAAACAGAAGAAAATGCAGAAAAGCATCCCGGCGTCACGCTGTGTGTCCAATCATGTAACCAATCATGTGACCAATCAATGGGACACTCAATGCCTGATTGGTGTGAGTGCAGCTTTACAACCAAGTGAGACTCTCAAAGTCAACATACAACAGTCAATTATAGCTGCAACTAATGATTCTGTTCTTTATCAATATGTTCTTTATATTTCATTAACGGGTTATCCATTGCGTCTATGACATGGTTTAAAGGCCCATCACAAGGTCAAAGTTGTCATCTTTAAATGTCTTGCGTTGTCCGACACAAACTTCAAAACACAAAGATATTACATTTTAAATACAATAAAACACAGAAAAGCTGCAAAACGTCATATTTGAGAGGCTAGAATCAGAACATGTTACGGAACATGTTCCATTTTCTGCAGGTTGACTAATAAATTAATCCACTAACTGTTTCAGCACTAGAGGCAATGGAACACAGTTTGTAACTAAAGCTTTTCTCTCTCTGAGTCTGGACTCCATTCGAGAAGAAATACAATTCAACAGCAGTTTCCTAAAATCTTCTTTAAACCAAGAGCAGCTTCCTTCACAAGTGACTTACAAACTACAACAAAGAGTATCTAGGGCACTAAGATACCATCAAGAAACCCAGCCATATTGTTAATCATCACAAAGTATGAATATCACAGAGTCTCAGACTCTATGGTGATGTCTACAAATGTCTTGTTTGTCCGACCAACAGCAAAAAACAAAGATATTTAGTTTACAATCAGAGAAAACTTGGAAACTCAAACCTGTGATTTTCTGCTTGAAGGAAATACTTAAATCAATGAAACAGTTATAGAAATAGCTGCCAACTATCGTTTTCATTGACAAGTAGAATAATCGATAACCGTTGCAGCTCTACCACACATGGTCCATCTCATCTCTACGTCTGATGTGTTAGTGCAACATAAAGAACATTGTTCTCAAATGTACAAATGACCCCAGTATGAAGCTAGACCACTTATTATCAGAGCAACAGCATTAATGGCAAAAATACACCTGTTACACCAGTTCAAATATTTAGGTATATATCTTTAATAATGGTAAAAGTACTTCTCACTGTAACTGAATAACATACATGAGCAGTCCGACTGATTTACACAACTGTGAAACTGGCATGTCACGGTGAGAATTCTCTCTTTTTGGTGGTTTGCTTTTTTTAAAAGCCTGTTGTGACCCCTAAAGTTCCATCAGAACACAGCCAAGACCTTTAGGGTCCGTCAAACTCTAAAACAAGCTTGTTGACTGTCTGCATCTGCTACTCACACCGTGTTTCATCTGCTCCTCAGTCTTTACTCAGTGACTGCTGACTCAGATAAGATTATCAGCTCTTGAAATCCTCCCGTATCTGGCACATAGGGCACAAGCCCAACACCAAGTGATGTCACACTGGTCACCTGTGCACCTTATCGCAATCTGATACTGGTGAAGGTGAGCAGGGTGGCTGCTAGGTCACAATTCAATTCTGAACGATACAAAATAGATGATGAAATGAGTTTATCAGGAGTCTTAGGTAAGGCTTGAATGTTCAGAATGGCTTAATCATATACGATCATAAAGAAAATCTCAAATTGTAAAGGTAATAAAAAGGATATCAAAGTTGGTACACACACACACACACACACACTATGCTTTGCTGGTGGGAGTGCTTGCTCATTAATAAGGAAAGTCAGAGTAGAACCTGAATCATTTTGAAAGCGTAAGGAAAACATTTGTTTATGAGCTCAGTCAAAGTGGGAATAAGCCCTGGTTGCGTAAAAACTTCCAGAAATTCATATTGCAATATTAGAAAAAATAAAAATAAATAGCAGAGATGATTGAAACGTTTACTGACGGAGTTGATAGAAAAGGTGACTTTCTGTAGTGGATCACATCACAAATAATTAATTGAAATATTGATCAATAGAACAGCATTCTAGGTTATTGAAAACAAGGAGCACTTAAAACAAGAAAACAACAACAACAACAATGGAAACCCAAATTGAACGGCTAACTTTATTTATAAATCCTTCTCATGAATGGTAAAATATGGGCCTGTGCTGCCGTATATATCTAAAGTGAAGTTACCAGCCAGGCCCATGCTTACGGCCGAGCCTCTGGACCTGCCCCCCCCACAGCCTGGAATAAATGCAATATAATCTACAGGTCAGAGCGCTGATGCAGCACAGACACCGGCTACGTTGAGTTTACGTCTACTGAGGCGCTAATCACAAAGCTGGAACGGACATCTGCCTCTGAGGCAGTGAACAGTTTAAACTACAGCAGGCGTAGCTGATGATGTATTAATACACCTTTATTTATTATTGATAAATGTTCAGTTCTCTTTTATTTCATGAGTGTTTTTAAAAAAGCAGTTGTGCTATTTAATGTTATTTAACGTAACTATAATATACAAGTCAATGTTACGTATTTTAAACAGGATGTCAGGAGATGTCAGTAGATAGATGTCAGGAGATAGATGTCAGTAGATAGATGTCAGTAGATGTCAGGAGATTTCAGGAGATAGATGTCAGTAGATGTCTGTAGATGTCAGGAGTTGTCAGTAGATAGATGTCAGTAGATAGATGTCAGTAGATAGATGTCAGGAGATGTCAGGAGATAGATGTCAGTAGATAGATGTCAGTAGATAGATGTCAGGAGATAGATGTCAGTAGATAGATGTCAGGAGATGTCAGTAGATAGATGTCAGGAGATAGATGTCAGTAGATAGATGTCAGTAAATGTCAGTAGATGTCAGTAGATAGATGTCAGTAGATGTCAGTAGATGTCAGTAGATAGATGTCAGTAGATAGATGTCAGTAGATGTCAGTAGATAGATGTCAGTAGATAGATGTCAGTAGATGTCAGTAGATAGATGTCAGTAGATGTCAGTAGATAGATGTCAGTAGATGTCAGTAGATAGATGTCAGTAGGTAGATGTCAATAGATGTCAGTAGATAGATGTCAGTAGATAGATGTCAGTAGATGTCAGTAGATAGATGTCAGTAGGTGTCAGTAGATAGATGTCAGTAGATGTCAGTAGATAGATGTCAGTAGATAGATGTCAGTAGGTGTCAGTAGATAGATGTCAGTAGATAGATGTCAGTAGGTGTCAGTAGATAGATGTCAGTAGATGTCAGTAGATAGATGTCAGTAGGTAGATGTCAGTAGATAGATGTCAGTAGATAGATGTCAGTAGATAGATGTCAGTAGATAGATGTCAGTAGATGTCAGTAGATAGATGTCAGTAGATAGATGTCAGTAGATAGATGTCAGTAGATAGTCAGTAGGTAGATGTCAGTAGATAGATGTCAGTAGGTGTCAGTAGATAGATGTCAGTAGATAGATGTCAGTAGGTAGATGTCAGTAGATAGATGTCAGTAGGTGTCAGTAGATAGATGTCAGTAGATAGATGTCAGTAGGTGTCAGTAGATAGATGTCAGTAGGTGTCAGTAGATAGATGTCAGTAGGTGTCAGTAGATAGATGTCAGTAGATAGATGTCAGTAGATGTCAGTAGATAGATGTCAGTAGATAGATGTCAGTAGATGTCAGTAGATAGATGTCAGTAGGTGTCAGTAGGTGTCACACACACAGCGTTAGCTCCCTGGTTAGCATGCTACTGTCACACTAGCATGTAGCATTAGCTTCACTCTATTCAACGAGTAACGTGTGAGACTGTTTAAACATGACGTCACAGCGCGGCGCTAGCATCGCACAGCTAACTAGCATCAGCTAACTAGCATAGCAGAGCTAACTAGCATAGCAGAGCTAACCACTGACACACACACATGACCAAGTCCGCTAAGCTGTCATTAGCTCGTCACGGCTACATGCTACATGCTAGGCTAGCTCCCTCTGCGGGAAGGCCCGCTGTGTTGACATGAGCTAACGCTAGCTAGCCTGCTAGCTTCCTCACGCTAACCGGCGCTAGCGTCACACTTACGTCGTCCTGCCGCGGCGGGGTCGGAGCCGACGTCGTGCTGGGTGCTGCTGAGCGCGGAGCCGTCGGTAGCCTGCAGCTAGCCTGTAGCTAACGGGAGCTAACGGGAGCTAAGCTAAGCTAAAGCTAAGCTAGCCGTGCTGCTGTTTCCCTGTCGCGGCTCAGAGCTGCGTCGGTGTCGGTGGTTCCCTGCGAGCACAGCGTTGGTTCTGACGCATGTTGGACGCCAGGTGAGCCGCTCTCAGGTCGGTGGTGTCGGTGGTGTCGGTGCCGTCGGTGCTGTCGGTGCCGTCCTCACGCTGCTCAGCTATCCTCCACTGTGGGTGCTGAACAAGAGAAGGTGTTATTCTTGGCACGTGTTCGCTGATTGGTTACAGCTCCTAGCTCCTGATTGGCTGATCCTCCTGTCCGTCAGAGCATGCCTCCTGCGCTCCCATTGGTCCGCGAGCAGGAGCTCTATGACGCGCTGGGGGAGGAGGGGGGTTGTTGGAATAGAGCACCGCGGAGGCTGGCGGACGCGGGGTCTGGCGGGGTCTGGCGTGTACGTAGAAGGAGCGCTCGGTTCTGTGTTGGATGTGAGACACTGGGACCAGGCTGGGAGCAGCAATGAAACCACAGCCGGCTTGATGCTTCAGTAGCCTTTGTATGTGTGTGTCTCCACACGCACGGGTGCCCCCGGAGTGAATAACAAGCGCCGCCTGATTCATTGGAGTCCAGCAGCAGTGTGATTCACTAGAATAAAGCTATTATGAGGAAATGACACTTAAATATAATATTAAACTATATTTGTTTACCAACACATGAGATACATGTCCTCACAGGAGAAAGACATCTTAAGACATAGGGTTTTATTGCTTATTTACTGATTTATAATACTTGTTTTGATCTTGTTTTTTTATTTACTATGTCTCTTGTTTGCATTATAACCTCTGCTGCTGTAATCCTGTAAATGTCTAATACAGGATTATCTTATCTTATCTTATCTTATCTTATCTTATCTTATCTTATCTTATCTTATCTAATACAATAAGTATGGTGACAAGGTGTAGAAACTGAAGGATCATTTTTTCTCTTGAAGCCCAATGCATTGATTGTCATAAATGAACACAAGCTAATTTAAATCCATCTTTATCATTTCAATAAGATGAATATGGTTCATCTTTTAGGTGATAGTTGCTGTCTTGCTGCAGCTCATTCAGTTTTTCATACATGCGACTGTATCACCTCTTCAGATTCATTCATGAGAATTCATGTTTTTAATCAGTCAGACCTAAAATCTTTAAGTTTGTTATTTTTTGACAACACCTGTTCCAAAAAATATGCATTTTTGCAAAAAATCATAAAAAAAATCCTTGTTTTTCTCCTCCTTGGCATCATACAGCAGACTAAGGAGAAATAGGAAACAAATAATATGTTTGTTTGTTTATTACTAAAAAATGTCAAACCCCAAAAATGAGTCAAGGATTGTATGATATGTATGAAGTCAATATTTTACATGAGAGATTTGAGTCTCATTTAGAAGACTGTTACCATTAAAGTAAATATGTTCTGTTAATGTAGCTGATGGGTTTTTTTCACCTTTCAGGGCATTTTGTGTTTCTACTGGTGAGTCACCAGCAGAGAGACGGCTTGAAAAGGCCTCAGTAGGATTCAAACAGACTAGTCAGATCATAACAGCATCAGAAAGCTCTTTATTCAATGTCGGAATAGAGTCTGGAAGTGGGAGGAGCTCTGTCAGGACTCCCTGTTTCTGAAGTCAAACTCCCATTCGTTTTCTGCGTAGACACTGTTACATGACTCACAGTTGGAGCACCTTTATGGACCTGTATGGGCATGAAACTCTCCAAACACAAGCAACTAGAAAATATTGTTCTTTTAGGAGAAGTTAAAGACACAAGCTTGTAAATATTTAAACGTAAGGTGAAAAGTTACAGATCCTGATGGTCATATCTTCAAGAAACATCCAGAGCTAAAAATTCAGTCACGTGCACTGCTAACGATGTGCTGGTGGTAAAGATTTAAGGTGTTGAAAAAACTAACAATACAATCTGCATCTTGAATAAAAATGTTAATGAATCTGAAGACGACAGCGCTGTGTCATGTTCACAACTGCAATAAGAAAGCTCTAGAACTCTGTTTGCTGCTCCTCCTGGCTTCAACGCCGGCCAAGGCTCACAGATGTTGAAGCATTTTGAACCTTCTGTCAAAACAAGACTGAGAAACGGTTGAAATAATTAAACTCATAGCAGTGTCTTTACATTAGACGGGAGACTCCCGTGTTTCTATGTGGAGAAACATCCAGGATATCCTCTAAAGAAACATTCAAAATGGGGATAAAACACTGCTGGAGTTTAAGCTTCTCTTTCAAGATCTTTTATGAATTCTTCATAGACAGCCGAGTGCAACACCGTGAATGCTTTCATACAATTCATCGTGTCGAGATCTACAGCGACACGTGAGAGACGATGAGCTCCTCTATCAGAGTTCTCATATCAGGAGGCAGGGAGGCGGCGTGGCGGCGTGAGGCGGCGGAGGCGGCGTGAGGCGGCGTGAGGCGGCGTGAGGCGGCGTGAGGCGGCGTGAGGCGGCGTGAGGCTATGACCTTCAGAGGAGGCCTTTCAGAACAGGAACAAACACTTAAGCGGTCAGGCAGGTTCTTTTCAAGAAGACTGGACCTTTTACTCTGCAGTACACTGATATAATAAAGAGTATAATTAAAGATGTTTCATTCGACATGTGAAGGAAATAAAGTGTAGGCTGGAGTGAATGAAACGAGGATGGTAGATTAAAGCATAAACATGAGTATGAGTGTGTGTGTGTGTGTGTGTGTGTGTGTGTGTGTGTGTGTGTGTGTGTGTGTGTGTGTGTGTGTGTGTGTAAAGATGTTTAGTTAGATAGTGGATCAGTGGATCAGTGGATCAGTGGATCAGAGTTATGTGTGTGTGTGTGTGTGTGTGTGTGTGTGAGGGAAAAGCAGAGCTTATCCGTTGTCATTTTGTGTTTCTCCCTCAGGATTAGACTTGTGTCTTATTAATGAAAAACTCATCAGATATCAGAGCAGTTCCCCAAGGAACCAAGCAGGGTTATGAGACACAGGTCAGATTAAGGCCCCGTTTAAATACTGTGTGTGTGTGTGTGTGTGTGTGTGTGTGTGTGTGTGTGTGTGTGTGTGTGTGTGTGTGTGTGTGTGTGTGTGTGTGTGTGTGTGTGTGTGTGTGTGTGTGTGTGTGTGTGTGTGTGTGTGTGTAGCATGTTACACACAGATAGAGGGTGTGAGTGTGCAGCAGAGTGGTATTTAATTTTCCAAGATGGGGGATTATCACTGGCAGAATTTGATCATTCTGCTCTGATCAGGATGTTCAATCACAGCTTATCCCAAATATTAAACTCACAGTCTTTTGTCCCCTCACCCCTCAATCCCTCACACACACCACACACACACACACACACACACACACACACACACACACACACACACACACACACACACACACACACACACACACGCCGAGCTTCTCATTGAGTAAAGTGGCCCGCTGAGCCTACTGTCAGGGTGGTGTGTGATTGTTCAGCCACCTGGTACCTCAGGGGATGGGTGAGGAAGGGGGTGGTGGGGGGGGTGGGGGTGGGAAGAGGAGGAGGAGTTGTGGGGGGGGGGGGGGGGTCTCTGGTGGGGCGATGCTAGGCTTTAGCGTCTTATGAAGGCAGCTGAGGAGAGTAAATTAAAAATCTGTTTCGTCTAATCCGGAGGACCAAGAACAAGTGGCACACACTCCAAAATCTGATCCCTCGTGTTACATGGATCTGAAGGAGCTTAAAAACACACACAAACATTCCCTCAAATGATATGCACACATGCACTTACATGCAAACACACACACACACACACACATGTTCCCTGCTGCTAAATACTCTGTGATTGTGTCCCGGGCCGCAGAGGGAGGTACGACGGCCCTGATCTGCACTCTCATTTTCAGCCTGCAGATCTGCACCCTGGACATCTGGGTCACGTCATTACTGCAATCTTCTGCTTGTTCATTCCCAGCTTTAAAGGGCTTAGAGTGACAAGCCTGCACACAAACGTTCACATAAAGAACACACACACACACACACACACACACACACACACACACACACACACACACACACACACACACACACACACACACACACACACACACACACACACACACGCACACATATCCAAGGACACAGATATAGGCCTATATATATAACATGTAACAATCATATACAGGGAAATAAAGCATGTCAAAATAGAATTGAAGCAGTGAAGAAACTGAGCATTATGCAAAAGCTGTTTTAAGAAGATGTGTTTGTGAATTATTTCAATAATGTAATGTATTAATGTAATTTCAGTGAAATATTCTTTACATTACATTACATTCTTTATATCACTAAATAGAATTTTGTGAATAAAAATAATGATATAAAATAGCAGAGGGGGACTAGATACACGTTGCTCTGCAGCAGACACCTGTCCAAATGTTTCTTGAGGAACATAAGTTCAACTGTTCTGTCAGTAAAACGTGTTGAGAGGCGGTGCACTCTGTCCGGTGCAGCTACATCGCCCTCTAGTGGTGAAAGGCTGGTTTCACAACAAAGTAGCAGTTCAGGCTGTCCACCGCCAGAGGGCGCTGTTGGACAGACGGACCAGAGCTGCTAAGAGTTAGAATTAACTTTAAAATAACATTAGTTATTATTAATGTCATCATCAGAAGTATAAGCAGAAAATATGACACCAGAGATTTAAGAAAACTTAATTAAAAACTTGAATATAAAAGTAAATTCAGTACTTCAACAAAATCTGACATGTTAGTTTGAAGTAAGTTAATTTCTTTTTTTATCTTAATTTATATTTTATTGTATTGTTTTAAATCCTCTTTATAGATTTTCTATTGAAATATTATTCTTCGCCTTTTTATGTCTTTTGTAAAACACTATGAATTACCTTATTGTTGAAAGGTTTTATACATCTCTTAAAAGAAAAGATACTCTGGCTTATATTGCTAGTATATTTATATATATATATATATATATATATATATATATATATATATATATATATCATGTATGCAATGAAAGAAAACATTCCCTTCAACACTTTAGAGAAGTATATCACACCACACATAATTATGATATATACCAGAGGTCAGCCTGTCGGCAGCTCTCTACCAGCTTTGCTACTTTACCAGCTTTGCTACTTTTATTTTTTCTACTATTTTTATTTATTGTTGTAGTTCTTTTATCTTTTATGTTGTTGTTGTATAGTATGTGTATTTATTGTCTGTGTAGTTGTATAGTATGTGTATTTATTGTCTGTGTAGTTGTATAGTATGTGTATTTATTGTCTGTGTAGTTGTATAGTATGTGTATTTATTGTCTGTGTAGTTGTATAGTATGTGTATTTATTGTCTGTGTAGTTGTATAGTATGTGTATTTATTGTCTGTGTAGTTGTATAGTATGTGTATTTATTGTCTGTATTTATTGTCTGTGTAGTTGTATAGTATGTGTATTTATTGTCTGTGTAGTTGTATAGTATGTGTATTTATTGTCTGTGTAGTTGTATAGTATGTGTATTTATTGTCTGTGTAGTTGTATAGTATGTGTATTTATTGTCTGTGTAGTTGTATAGTATGTGTATTTATTGTCTGTGTAGTTGTATAGTATGTTGTATAGTTATTGTCTGTGTAGTTGTATAGTATGTGTATTTATTGTCTGTGTCTGTGTAGTTGAGCTGCTGCAACACTTGTATTTCCCCCATGGGGATCAATAAAGGAATATAATAATAATTTGATATTCTGTTATATTGCTGTAGAATATTTTACTTCTTTTCTTATTTAAGTTTTATATAAAAAACATGATAAATGTTTAACTTTTTCTATGTATCTGCATCTATTTCTGTCATTATCATGTGTATTGCTCTCTTATCAAAACGATAATTAAACATGTTCAGCATTTCATCATCAAGAGGAACCAGTTTGGTTAAAACGAGAGCAGTATTTCTGGTACTAGTAGATCAGAGTACTTCATGTGTTCTCAGCCCTAAAAACTCTGCTCCAGGTGAGGCTCGAACTCACAACCTCGGCATCGCTCTGCTGAATACTGACGTATAAGTACCGCGCGCTAACCGATTGCGCCACTGGAGCTACGCCGGAAGTCGGCCTCCAAACCTGCATAAGAAGGTCGTGAAAGATCCACCAGAGTAATGATGACTAGTGTTTGACAATTAAACAGTTAGAAGAAAACTAATAATAATTACAGTAGCAGTCAAAAGTCTGTTCACAGCTTCTCATTCCACTACTGTGAAGAATGTAAAATATTAAACATATTCAGGTTTGTTGAGCATTTGTTTGTTTATATAATAATTCCATATGTGTTCCTTCATAGTTTGGATGTCTTCAATGTTAATCTACAATGTAGAAAAATATAAAAATAAAGAAAAAGCATTGAATGAGAAGGTGTGTCCAAACTTTTGACTGGTACTGTATATATATATAAATAAATAAAATAATAAATATATATAAATATATATAAATAAATATATATAATAAATAATATATGTTTATATATATATAATATATAAATATATATATATAAATATATATATACAGTACCAGTCAAAAGTCTGGACACACCTTCTCATTCAACTACTTTGAAGAATCTAAAATATAAAACATATTCAGGTTTGTTGAGCATTTGTTTGTTTACCACATAATTCCACATGTGTTCCTTCATAGTTTGGATGTCTTCATTATTAATCTACAATGTAGGAAAAAATTAGAATAAAAATAAAGAAAAAGCATTGAATGAGAAGGTGTGTCCAAACTTTTGACTGCTACTGTAAACTTATATACCTTTTATTTACTCTTGCTCTAGTTATAAACATGTTCTGGTGTGATTTAATAACCCGAACAGGCTTATTTAGGCTTCTCACAAGAATTGATTTTTTTGTACTTTTGAGCAACTAAATTAACTGCAATTTAAAATGCCTCAACATCCTCGTCAACAGATGCAAAGTGTATTACCCATGTGAAAAACAACTGGAAAATATAAGCTTTAGATTCATTTAAGTCATTGAGTCATTTGGACTGTTTTTCATGATTTGGGTTAGTTCCAGTTTAGGAAAGTGTTTATTCTCTCAAACGACATTTTGGGGGAGATGCTTTCCTCCCAAAGTTGAAGCACACTCACTTTCCTTCGGTGTGTGAACCAACACCTTTGAGATGAACTGAACAACAGACCCTCTCGTGGCTGAATGGGCCTTAACAATCACATGTGTATAGATGTCCACCTACTTTTGGCCACTATATAGTTTACATACTGTGTAATAGTGCAAGAGTCACATGTGCAGCCATTACATCATCAGGAAACAGATGACACAATGAGCATGTTAAACCTGATGATGCTTTTTCTAATCCCCTGCAGTCCCACATGCATATTAAGACTAAATCCAATTACAACATGTCAGGTTCAATCTAAATTACGTCATTTACGCTCTGCCTCTGTTTCTGATTTTCACCTTCAGGGGAAAACCACAGTCAATATGGCAAATACGGTGGAAACAAAAGCACACAGCAGTGGATTGTGGTCATGTTTTTAAAAGCTGCAGCGAAGGAAAAGCACATGGAGTGAAATACCTTGAGGCAAGCTTCCAGGAACATGATTTGCACTTCTCATTCCTCATCACTGGGACAAATTACCGTCATTTGTGGGGTATTTTACAACACGGTCACACAGGCCATCTATCTCACCCCCCCAACACCTAGAGAGGCAGAGAGACCGAGCAGGAGGCTGGACCGCCTGTCAGGAAGTAACACCACCAAGTGACTCACCCAGACTTTTTTTATTATTATTATCATTATTATTATTCTCAGCATATTCATATTTCAACACATGACATACAGGAAAACACTAACATAAACATTCTGAATGAAAGAGAAGAAATCATCAGCGGAGGCTCTCACCTCAAAGACATGCGGCGGCGATGCCAGTTTTAAGAACTTATAATTAAACACACCTGAAGGCCGGACAGGTTCCACCAGCAACCTTTTGAGGCAACGCCCTCTTGCAACATGCAGCATTGAGTGTGAGAGAGATAGAACCTGAAAACAGGAGAAACTGGACTGTTGGTTTTAAGGAACAATGAAGAAATCCATACCAAACAACTGCTGGTAAAGTTGCTCATCTTATTTTTTGCCTCAAAATGTTGCCGGTGCATCACAGCCTCGAGGAAAATCTGACGGATCCATGCCCTCTTCTGTTGCAAAGGAAGTGCTTTAGTACCCATGTCAGGGCTAGGTAGGTACAGTCGGCCATAGAAATAGGATGAGTAGATTTACAGCGCTTTAGTGACATGTACAATTTATATTACACTGGTTCATCTGTTTGATGTAAGCTGGCTCTCTATGTCTTTGCCTTGTTATATTTTTTAGACCTGCAGATTTATCATGAATGAATGACAATGTCTCCGGGTCATCATCTTTAAGCTCATTGATTTAAACCTCAAGTAGAGCGTGAAGACCTGCAGGTGGAACACGCCTCCAAGCAGCTGTTTTTTTGTTTTTTGTTTTTTAAAAAAGGCTGCTAGTTCAGTTTTTAGTGCATTTTCTTTTTAGCGTTGGACATTTGCCTCTTCTCCATTGATAAAAGTACCTCAGTCCCCACAAATTGTATTCTCACCCTCTACTCCAAAGTACCCCCGCCCCATGCCCCCACCCAAAAAAACCTTATACAAACGGATTAAACTTCACAACAATTCACCATCAACACAAAAAGAACGTTATGTCCATCCATAAAAACTAAGAACAGCACACGTCATCATTCACTCGTTCTCTCATGTGCTGCTGTTGGCATTATCACACACACACACACACACACACACACACACACACACACACACACACACACACACACACACACACACACACACACACACACACACACACACACACACACACACACACACACACACACACTCTCTGACACACACATGCATGCATCCAAATACAGTATTTACACGTTCCCAGGATTACAGACAGGCAGCACTTGCAGTCCTGCAGGTGTATGTTTCTATTGCATCACAGCTTGTGACATCCTTTCTGTTTCCATACAGTTGAGAGGCGGCTCGTTTACGTGTTCTGGATTATTAACAGCATTTTAGGGGAGAAAGGAATCAAATGACAGAATAGGAGGTGAGACTTTGTTAGTTAGTATGCAGCAGGGCTGTCCGATGATCCGTGCCCGGTTCAGTCGTGGATGACGATGGGGCCTCGCATCCTCAAGCTGGGGTGTGGGTGTGGAGGGGCGAGGACCAGCCCCTGCGGTGGGGCCTGGCTGACCCTGCGCAGGGTGATCTGCTCGCATGGCTGCCGACAAGCGTGCCTCAGCTGGGAGCGGGACAGCAGCCGCCTGGCCCTCCTGGAGGCGTGGAGACGAGACGGGACATAAGTGCAGAAGAAGACACACGGATGCCAAGCATGTTGTTAAAACTCAAGATGGAAAGTTCATTCTTGACCTTGGAAACAGTAGTGGACGAAATAATCTCACCAGGTTACCAAGTTACTGTTGCCAAGATCAGGAATACATTTTTTATCTCAACTTTTCAGCCTTTTTTCAGTCTGTAAAGTGCTCAGGAAAAAGTTACTGTAATGATCTTCTCATATGTTTTTAAATTGGGATATTTGGATTTTTTGTTGTTGGCTGTTTCATGGATGTATTTTACTTCATCTTTTCATTCCAATGAAATATGTCTTGGAGTTTGAGTGCTTGATATTAAACAATAACTGAGTAGCCAATCGCTCATGAATGCATATTTACAGTTTGTTTCTGCTAGTCACAGAAGCTAAGCCTCAGACATTATTTGTCTGAATACATTATTTATAAGCAGCCGACCACAGGTTTGATGCCTGGATTACAGCCTGCAGTGAAAAGGCTGCCTACACATGGACACAATCATGAAACTGGCTCTGGGCTGAAGGCTTCATGAGGGATTGTTTGTCATGTATGCTATTGGTTTAGCAGCAGTTTGACATCGATGAATGCATCTGGATTTAGGATTATTCATCACTTCACTGTTTGGTACAAATGCTGTCATTACAAGACCGCTGGTATTGTTTTCAGCAGAGTCTCCTCTCTGTGGCTGCACATCTAACGAGCAACAGCTTTACATATTGATGCAATAACTGATGCATTCAAGACATAAAATGAAGAAACTAATAAATAGAGAAAACTGGTAACTTTAAGGTGGTTAAAATGGTCGAAAAGTTAAATTTAAAGGCATAACATTTTGCTTCCAGGCTGCTGAGAAAGTAATTAGAAACAACCACTTTGTCTCATTTGATTTATTGAGGCTCAGCAGTAGAATTATGAATACACATCTCTGTTAGAGGAAAGACAGCGGTACTCCTCTGCAGGATTTTCAGACTCATAAAAAGGAGCTTGCTGGTAATCTCCGGACTTGCATTGGGCTTTGTGCTGTGACAGCAAGGCTCTTGTAACAGCCCACAGCAACACTCAACTACAAGGCCATGGGGCACAGGCTCACTAATGGGATTCATTTGCAGGCGAATGCATAACATAACCACAACGTATAGGTGATTCATGGTTTCCTTCAGGTGGTCAAGAAAAACACTTTCAGATTTAATGTGCAGCCCTCGTCCTTTCTTCCTCGTTCGCTGCTCTCTCAGCAGAACAGAGGATGTTTTTCTCGTGTTGTGAACAGGAAAACACATCCGTTCCCTCCAGATCCCCGCTGTTGATAAAATGAGCACTCATGAAGGCCCTGCACACATTATGTGCCTCTGCATCCAAGTATAGTAAATAAGCCTGAAGGTGCATGCCACGGTCGTGCATCTAATAACGTAGTACAATGAACCCTTTGGATTGTTGCACAGCATGACATACGTAACGTCACTTCAGAGTAAGAGCAGAAAGGGAACCGGAGGAGTAAAGAGCAGATTGAGCTCTGGTGGCACATTATCTAAAGCTCTGCTTTGTCTGTTCAGCTGCTCTTTGGGAGGAGGAAAGCAAACATGTTAATCCAACAGGCTCAACAGTTATCAAACTGTCTCATTTACATTTCTGTTTCACTTTCTACAGTTCCCTTTTCTAATATGTCACAGTTTTGTCCTGTTGTTTCTCTTTCCAAATTCAATTCTTTGTATCTCATTTTAGGATAATTGGATAATTTGTGGACGAATTATGCAGATTCTTTACGTCAGTATAAGTATCAGTACTTCAATGTTAAAATACTCGTAAAAATCCTACTTAACTAATACAGAACTATCATCATCAAGATGTACTTTAGGTATCAAACGTACTCATTCTGCTGATAAATGTCTCCTGTGACTGATACATGTTATTAATATATGATATCACTAGATTATTTATACTGATGCATTGATATAATAGAATAAACAACAATATCTATACAGTTATGTAGTTGATTTCAGTGGTTGCCAAAATAAGGGTCAGGGCCTCCGAAGGGTCACAAGATTAAACGTAAAATGGTAAATCGGTAAGGAAGGAAAAGAATATATCATTTTTTCCATATCTAGTTTTTGTTTTTTGTGAGATATTAGATTTTTTTTCTTTTTTTTTTGGGCCCCACATGTTTAGATAAAACCATCTGAGAAGTTAACATCCACTTGGTGTGTTTTATGATCGCATCGTATGTTTTTATTATCAAAATCAGCAAAGTAATATAAATGCAATGAAGTATAAAATACAAATGCCTTCTGAAGTAGAGGGGAGTGGAAGAATAAAGTATCATACAAGGTAGATAAGGAAAAGAACAGAAACAATAAATGTACTCCAGAAATGTACTTGCTTCTGTCTCCTTCCTTTTTAAACACATTAACTAGATTTTTTTGCACAGATACACTTATGTCCAAACTGAAATATCTCCACAACTGTTGAAAAGATTACAATGAGATTTGCTACAAACATTCATGGTTCCCTGAGGATGAATCCTAATGGTCTTGTTGATCCTTTGACTTGCCATCATGAGCTTTACATTTGTGGTTCAGAGTTAAAAATCTTGACTGTTAGATGGATTGCCATGACATTTCTATATGTTTTAGTCTCTAGAGGATGGATTGGCACAACATTTTGTAGAGACATTCATGGTTCCAAGAGGAGGACTCCTAATAAAAGTAACATTTTTATTCTGTAACTTTTCATACAGCGTCATTAGTTGGCAGATATTTTTGGTTGATTATGCAAATGTGTTGATCTCTTGACTTTTCATCAGCTTCATCATCAGGAATACAGATTTCAGTTATATATTCTTATCTTATTTTGGTCCGGTTTAGAAGTTTGAATTGTGCGTGACCTGTGTAAAGAAAGGGTTAATGCTCCTCTCTGTTTCTATCTCTATTTGTCTCTCTTGCCTCCCCTGAATAAGGGGGCGATCACTCCCACTCCTCCCTGTTGGTGAACACTGCGTTCTTCATCACACTGACAGAGAGAAAGAGTCGAAGATGAGGAGAAAATGAAACTCCCCATCGTCCTTTATTAGCAGCAGCCGTTCAGAGCGGATCTATTAATGGTCTTTATTCAGAAAGCATTCATTTCTCTGTGAGCAGAATAACAGAGTGTTCATCAGGACATCTCTCACACACGAGCACCGTCATGTTGATGTCGGTGGTAAGTGAGTGATCCATACAGTGCAGCCTTGGTTAATGTGGTAATGATATTTCCACTCAGGGCCCGGTGCTGCCTGGCTCCTCGCCGGCCCGTCCTCACCAGTTAACGCCGCTAATTTTAGCCTCTGTGATCTGAGGGCGGCGATGGAGGCCGGGCGCCATGGCTCATTTAGACACGGCCTAATGGGAGAACATCTTTCTCTGTCACATAGAGACGTGCAAACATTGACTCACCGTGTGCATGTGTGTGTGTGTGTGTGTGTGTGTGTGTGTGTGTGTGTGTGTGTGTGTGTGTGTGTGTGTGTGTGTGTGTGTGTGTGTGTGTGTGAGAGAGGGTGTGTGTCGATGCATGTTTGAGCAAAATTAATAGAAACTGATTTTCTATGTGTAAAACATAAACGCATGTTTATTCAATCGTGTGAGCAACAAAATGTGTGCAAAGACAATCTGCTGTTTGGGGGTTTTGAGACATTTTTTTAAATGATTTTGAAAATATGATACCCGTATTATGGTCATAAACATGTTGTTATGTTTACAAGGCACAAAAATTCATTCCAGCAGTTAATGGAGGCGCTCATTTTATTTAATTTTTATTCATTCAGCGTCTAAATGCATCATCAAAACTTACATTTCCGCCCACAATTTCCTTTGATTCAATTTCAGTCTTTAAAAATCGAAATATCTCTGCAAATGCAGCATATTATGACTATTTTTCATGCTGAAAGACTTATTTCCAAAAAACTTATGAAAGCATCTCTGAAGAACACAATATTTAAAGTGGTGCTTTTGTGTGAGTCTTTGTGGAAAGACCAGATCTTTTGATTAAATCAATCAACATATCGATTAGTGGATTTAATCGTATGTGTTAGTTTACTCAGAATTTCTTTGGTGGAGGACAGCTTTACCAACATGTCGATGTTTACCAGTTATAATGTTTACCATGTTACCAAATCTGTTAGCATGCTGTTATTAGAACTAAACACAAAGTACAGCTGAGGCTGACGGGAATGTCATTAGTTTTGTTGGTATTTAGTAAAAAAACAAAGTACTGGACAAATTCCATATTTTGATTGCCAAAGTTATTTCAGTTCATACTGAGGGGAACATGACATTTCGTAAAAGTTCAAGGCGATCATTTAATTGTTGAGATATTTCACCCTCCAAAAGAAAAAAAGAATGTTATTAGGCTTCATCGATCAATGGTGACCATGAATGTCTGTTGATGTTACTGCAATCCAACCAAAAGGCGTTCAGGGTCGCAGGGAAAAGTTTTAATATTGAGTTCACCATTCAAAGTCCCCATCAATAAAAATGACAAAATCCTTTAATTGTTTGGATTTTTCATATTTTATGTATGTTAGGTGTTAAATTATAATGTAAGAGAGCATTCTCATGGATGCACAGTACTTATATTTATGTATATTAAGCCCTATTATTAAAGGTGACACCATTCTCTTCCTTTAAGCTAACAATAGACACTCAGACCTTATTTCTACAAAGCATTAGGCCGAATTACAATTGCTGGCCAAACTGGCATCATCATCTTCTTCTGAATGCCACGGCCCGCTCAGTGGTCCAACCATCGTCACTGAATCCTGCAGAATATATACTTTTATTGGCTTAAAAATACTGGAAATCAGACAAGAAAATAAAGATTTTTTAAACTATGGAAATATTAAAATCCCCCAACATAACCACCTTTATTCAAGGACAGATTAAAAATCTTACTTCAGTGGTGCTTTTACAGTGTTTCATATCTGTGTGAGCTTCATTAGTGGTTTTGATGAAAGTAAACGCTTCTTTTGAAATACATTTTAATTGATTTAAACTCTGCAGGAATGCTGCCACTCTGTTTCAACTCACAGGTGTGTGGTTTTAGGCACACATGCATTGTGTATGTGTTTGTGTGTTCACTACACCGCTGTCTGAGGTCGACGAAGGACAAAAATAACATCTGTCACGGATCAATTCCTCTTCTACGCCTTTGCTGGGCTCTCAGCGTTACTTGCTTTCCCCTCACACACACACACACACACACACACACACAGTCAGCCAATCAGAGGTTTGAGAAGGGTCACCTTTGCTTACCTGGTCTCCCGGGTGACGAGGAAGAAGCTGTCATCGGGGGCATCGATCCAGTTGGGGCGTCTCTTGCGGATCATGACGCCACCTCGGGTGTTTCCACTGCTGCTGCTGCGGCCGTTGTGCTGCAAAAAAGGCCTTTATATTTAATCTTATCACAATAAGCGCTGATGCAGTTTTACAGGAGTTTTTTAGTAAACAAGACACCTACCAGGAGGGGTCCACCTGTTGTACCAGGGTTATCTGCAAACAAACAAGAGAAAGATGCAAAGTGTGCATGAGGGAATCTGTCACTTGTGAATAGTATTGATGACTTTTCCTGGTTACAAGTGGTGCAACAAATGACTGTGTTTCAATTTCAATAAAAATAGTGAAGTTACCAATAAAAAACAAAGTGTCAGACTGAAGTTGAATCATCCAAATTATCCAAATGACCCCCATCTGCTGATTCGTTTTCATTAGAATTAGTTGTCATTCTCTCCAACGAGCTAGTTTAGATAAGAAATGGCAGAAAAGGTTATCAGCTCCGGGTGTATCTCCACTAATTTGATTTTAATCAAGCAAAAGGATGACAAGGACATTGGATATAAACACTGTCTGGTCCCCAAGGTTCTCTCACATCAAAGTAACTCAGTTAAAAACAAGACAGGACTCATTTTCCAATTTTTGGGGGGCGGGGGGGTCGTTTAACAGATGAAAACAAGTTAATGACTTTTTGCTTCTAGGCAGGATGAAGTTAAGCAATAACACTCTTATTGATAATAACTCATAATTACTGTTGTGTAATTCAGCTGATTTTTTAAAACAGAAATGTGTGTCCGTGCGTACCTGAGCGTCTGTCCGGCTCGGCCCTGCTGTGGTGATGGTAGCTGCGTTTTCCCAGCATGCCGTGGGGGCCGTGCGGGAGAGAGGAGAGGAGGCGTCGAGGGGGAGGCGTCTGCAGGCCCGGGGTGCGGTGGGAGCGAGGGGCGTGGGCTGCTGGACGGGACTCTGGAAGAGACACCACACTGGAGCTGCATCAACGGGCTCCTATCTGAACCAATCTACTTCTGTTAAATGTATTGTTTATAGAACTGTGATGCTCAAACACTGATTGTGTGTTGATTTACCTAGAAACTGCACAACACTGGTCAGAGTGCTCCTCTGGGCGGCTCTGGTTTTGGGTAGGCGAGTCCCCTGCCCTTCTGACACCCTTAACATGTCTAAACCAAACACACACACACACACACATTTTACAAACCGGTGCAGTGTCTCAGTGACTTATGATCTCCCTCCTCTCGCTCTATCTGCTGACATACTGTTTTCACATTTCTGCAGAACCATGCAAGTAAACAAACAAGCCGGGGGGTTGGTAGAATTGTGTATAAAATCAGTCCTTATAGTCTGTGAAAAGATAATCTGTCAGCATGTGAATGAAAATAACCTCTGTTCATGTTTAAAGAGAATGAAAGAAATAACTCAGAGGTGTGGATGTGGTGACTTCATTCCATGGATGGTTTGTCCAGTTCTCATGCACATAGAGATGCAAGTACATGGACACACACAAACAACATAACATATTGAAAACACACATACATTAAAATACGGAGGTATTATGACAGCAGGCACTGGAGGTTGAGTCCATGCTGGGGGGTGGGGGGTGGGGGGCGTGTCTTTATGGTTCCTCTGAGTGTGATGGACAGATAACACGGGACACATGAAGCACAAGGACTCGGAAGAGATGCTTTCAGGTGTGACTTTATTTGGAGGTCTACTCTCACATTCACACAGTGATGAAAGAAAAGAGCAAAGAGGTAGAAGATGAGGAGATATTGCAACAGTTGTCAGAAAATGGAGGACGAGGAGGCAAAGTGGAGAGACGGGGAGAAAATGGATCTGGATGGCAAAATCCTGTCTGCAGGATTTACGAAAGCAAAGAGGCAACATGATGGATTCACATGAATATCGCATGGTTTGAACACAGGAGAACAGCTGAGCGGATGGTATGGCGAGGGATGGTCCAGGTGATGACTCCTGATCTACAGCGGAGATGCAGTCAGCAGCAAAGAAGTCGAGAGCAGCTAGTTATAAACTGTACCAAACAAACACATAAGGTCCTTACTTCATCCTCAACCTCCCTCCTTTCAAGTTGTATCAGTCCAAACCCGTCTAAAGCTCGTTATCGACCCAAACACAATTCATTGTACACACATGATTAACAGCGTGAGGGAAAATGAGGATAAAAAAAGAGATGGTGATGGCAAACACACTAAAGCTGACGGTTCAGTATTTACAATAAACATTCGTGGCTGCGACAACTCGTCTGTCATGACAGCGCAGTGGGCTACCAGGGGCGCCGTGCAAAATAGAGCTTCTCTTAGTAAAATACATTTTCTCTACGTCTAACTTCAGCACGTACACGGCTCAGACTAGAATACGAGTTCTATTGGGTTACAGTCTACTGGTAATAACAGGAGCTGATTCAGTTACTATGTGTGAGTGCAGGCGTGCTCGTGTAGAAAAGCCCTGTTCAACCAATAAATCTTTGTGTTTCAGTCCAACAATGGCTTTGAGTTCACAGTGACCGTGGACCTGAACAGATAAAAGGATAAAAAAAATAAAACCACGAATGAAAAGATGATCAAAACTCATAGTTATGAGGACAGGCAGTCTTTATTTGAAACAGGGGGCGGGAGAATACAAAAACCAAAATAATAATAATAACAATAATAAAAACAGAAAGAGAGACAGACAGGAGGCGGGCAGAGATGGGGGGGGGGGGGGGGGGCAGTCAGGGTGAGGGAGGGTGGTGAGTGAGTGTGTGTGTGTGTCTGTGTGTGTGCATATGTTGTGTTTTGTCGGCATGTGTGTGTGTGTCCATGTGGCAGAAGTTAGGAGATATTGAAAGAGCTCTTACACTCTGCCTTTATGGACCCACAGTTAATGGGGACAAAGGGCCTGCGCGCGGCGCGGCGCAGCCTGATGATGTCACGGCACATGTGCCGGGCCAGCTTGGTGAGGCGGGTGGCCTGCAGCAGGAAGGCCTGCTTGGTCTTCATGGAGGACTTGGGGCTGCCGCTGTTTCGCATCGGTACCATGTGGTTGGACTGGCGAGGGGCGTGACCCCGTGAGCGAGGCTCCTGGGAGGGAAGAAAGTACAGTTTTACTCATGAGAGATTATTTAAGTGTCTTGAAAGGGGTTTTAAAAAAAGCCCCAAAAACCTTTTTCCTTAACCATCTACTTAATATGAGCAATCTGGTCCAACAAGAAAACACACTCTCTGACAAATCTGGAACATTTGTGGTTATTCGGCAAGACTTCATTTTGTAAACGTTCTCTCCCAACTTTAACTTTGATTTTTGCTTATTTAGTCACATATTTTACAGTTGGTAAATCCTTCTGATTTGAAAATTTGAAGTTTTCAGGACCAGATGTTCGCCCCATATTCCAGCCTCCACATCACAATGCATTTTGTTTTGAATGTATGCTAATGTAATGAAAGCTGTCGTTTTTAAAAGCTTTAAAAAATGTTACATAATCACCATCTAGAGAAGTTATTACATGAACAAAATAGCAACATTTTAGCTTTTAAGTAAAAATAAATCAAACACCCACCAATAAACCCCACCCTCATAAAGGTTAATATATCAACTGTATAATCATTATGGAGGCTGTATTGTTGTTATGGAGACCGTACTGCGGGTACACAGAGAGGTTATTCTAATATTTGTCCTTCCTGTTTATGTCATTGAGGGTTACTGCAGCTTCCAAAATTACCATAAAGTTGAATCAGCAGCTTATTAATAACGCCTAAAACCAGAACTGAACATTACAACCTTCATGAAGGTGGGTTGACTGAGGGGCTGTTGTATTAGACCGCGTTACATAACCGGCAGTTGAGTGCACATTATTGAACAAAAGTGGGCAACGATCAACTTTTTTTCATTGCAGGAAAATCACAGGTGTAATAAATAAAGCTGCTGCAATCACTTTATGTGAGCCAGTCCAGGGTTTATGGTGTTGTGCATGCAGGCTCTCTAACATTTGAGTTTGGGTTTTTGTATTGCGTCCTAAACAAATTAATTCCTAAAAATGTAATTCTGTACACCAAAAATGGACCTTTAGAAAATAAATGCTGGAATGGGAAACAAAAACATCCCATATTCATTTGTATATTTCCCTTAAATGTAATGTAATTTGTTCCATGCTTCATACAGGCATCTCTAATACAGAATTTTGGGATTTAAGTAAATGAGCATGAGATTATGAGATGTTCTCCCCACGACACCCCATGTGTTTTACATCTGAGCTTACGGTGGCTGCTGGAATGGGGGAGGTCCTCTCCTCGGGTACTTCTGCTCTGCTCGGCATCTTCAGGCCTCCGTACTTCTTCCAGTACATCCAGCAGGAAACGCAAAGGCGGCACTGCATGTTCGGTGGCCCCCATGAGTACCACTGGGCTGACTGCATGGCTGTTGATTCACAAAATGCATTAATGAAGGTTAGAAAAAAACTGGTTCACTGGACACTCAGCATATTGACACTCAGCATATTGATCTCTACTTCCACAGTCTTAAGTCTCTCCTTATTGATTTTATCAATGTCTATACATCAGACCAAGTCACACAATCATACCTGAGATTAGTACCTTTAGTGACTTTAACATCTGTAGAGTGTCAGTTCACACAAGCACATTGGTAGGCAGGATAAAATATTTAAAACAATATAAATATATATTTTTTTTTATAGTTTGGATTTTGTTGCTTGTCCGTTCTGTTTCTTATTGAATCCCGTCTCTGTCTTAATAGCGTCTTATTTGACTCAGAAATTAAACCACAATATGATGAAATTTGCTTCATGATCAAAGTTTTCTGCTAGTCCACCAATGTAAGGCTGTTATTGTGAAGCTTTATCTTCTGGTAGCATTTTTTAAGTGATTGCTCGTTGATGGGCCTCGTCTCCTGACACAAAATCATTTTGTGCCTTTAAGGTAGAAAAACAATTAGGAACAGTTGGTCGATCAAAGTCATTTCATTTTCTGTCGACACGTTCATTCAATGTCTTCATTCATGTGAGGATTTGCACTTTTCTCTGTGTTATATCAATGTTAATTAAATATTTTGGCTATTTGAAGACATCACCTTGTGAAATTGTGATCTGCATTTAAATAATTTCCTTTCAATTTATAGAAATAAATAAAATAAACTGAACTGTTGGCCCCTTTGCTGCATAGCAGGTCCAAACCTTTCTTACAGGAATAGATAAGTGTAATTGGAAATATTGATCACTGGATTAGCGACAGCTGTCCAGATAAATAAGCAGATAAGCAGTGATGGTGAAACTTAAAGGAGCGCTTCTCGTCCAGAGACAGAAGAGCTCAGTCGTGAAAAAGAATCCTTTAATTAACACGTGTTCACTGCCTTAGTGCCCTTGTGATTAAACTTTACACTTTCCATACTTAAACAAACACCCAGACGAGACTCACTATAGCAGCTCTCGCAGGCCCGGCCCCCGCCCGCTGCATGGAAGGCCCCGGGGCCCGCTCCGTTCACCGTGGCCATCTTGCCGTTGGTCATAGAGATCTGGTTTGGGTTGGGCTTGTTACTGTCACAGAGAAGAACGGGAGGAGATGTAAGAAACATACTGAGTACAGCAGCCCGATGCAGCGCTTTGAATCAAAAACATATTAATTATGTATAAAAAGCCACGGTCAATCAATAAATGTGAAATAAAGGGACTTACTATGTGGGGATATAAACCTGCTTCAGTTTGCTCTCTGCCTCTGCTGCCTTCAGTCTCTTCTGCTCAGAGAAACACAGAGGATTGATTCATTAATTACAAAAACGTTGTTCAGACAGTTCGACACTTTTCATAATTAACCCTGATAGACATTACAACCATTATTATCAAATGTGTCAATGCATTTCAAAAAGGTGTTGCTGGTTATCTCATTCAAAGTGACCGCTTCTCTAAGACCTGCTAACTAACCAACACTTGCTTTTACTTATTTGGAAGCTTTCTTAGCTCTTCCTGCACACAAATTCACTTTACTTCAGTTTTTCCCTTTATAAAGGTGCACTCCAGCTATTTACACATATAAAGGTCAGTGTATTTGTTATGGAGAGTACTACTACCTTTAAACACAGCTGTATAATCTTCATTAGTTGCTCTGAGACTGAACACTTTTGAAGTAAAACGTGGAGTTGCATGGCGTTTCAAAGATTTACCAGGGCATTGTGAATGAAAGATGCTACGGATTTGCATTATAGGTATAGTAGAATCCATCATTTCTTAAGTTGAATTCATGATCGAGAATAAAATGTAAGATTTCTCAGCTTCTGTAACATTGATTTTGACCATTAGTGTTTAAAGTCCACCAACTTTATGGTAGTGCAATACTAAAACACTGGAGTGTCAATTTGCTATGCAGTAGCCAATAAACAAGCAACAGAAGACATGCAGAACATAACTAAAGATTTGCAAATTTCCCTGTTTTGGGACTTATAAAGGATTATCTTATCTTATATTATCTTATCTTAAAGACATATGTAACAGAGATGCAGGAAGACATAACAAACAACACATTAAAAACATAAATGTAAGACCCAGTAGCCGTCCGTTTGACCTTACCCTTCACAGCAGAAAGCCAATAAACAAATACTAGTTTGGCAAAATACTGATTTTGTCTCACCTGTTGCACATATCTGTCTGTGGTCTTCCACATGTAGTAGTACTCTATGATACTAGTCAGAGACTTCCATGGCAGCTACAGAGGAGGAAATAATGAATAAGTGTGGAGAGAGAGAGAGAGAGAGAGAGAAAGAGAGCAAATTAATGATATTAATATCTCATGTTCTTGCCATCTGGGTGCGAACGCCTTCATAAATATTCATTAAAGGCGTCGTGACCAGAGAGGCTGGAAGCTAACGGCTCTGCTCGGTTCTGAGCCCCAGGCCAAAACACAGAAGTGATTCACACATTTAATAAGTATTCATGAGCACCTGGTGCCCCCACACACACCCATAACCTGTCTCTATTGTACAGTACAGGTAGATGGTGGGAAGGAGAGTTCAGTAGAAATAGTCACCCCCTGTAGGCCTGAGAGGCGGTGGTTAAAATTGGTCATTATGTCCTACACAGACCAGCGACTGTGGTCATCTTGAATTCACGAAGATAACTATGAATTCCCATTGTGAGGACTTTTTCAAAACGTCCACAGAAACTTCTAAAAACCCTCCTGCTGCACAATCAAACTCTCCCATTATTCTACTGAAATACAGCTTAACACAGCTTCTGCTTCAAACTTCACTAGTGCAGTGATAAACTTAAGCACAATACACAGCAGTGATGTGATTATAACTTAATTCCAACATGAAACTTTGCCACTACAGGTGTAGATTTTATAAAAGGAATTCAAGCTGAAAACAACTGCAGTCACTGATTAAGAGAGAAGCTACCAACACTGTATAGCAACTATTTAAGCCTTCAAAAGTATGAGCATTTCATACAATACCTTATTTAGCCTTTATTTAGGACTAGGATCAATTTACAAAATCAAAAAAGTTATTAATTTAAAGTTACTCTTTGAATAAACAGATATTTAGTTTAATCAACTGAGGACAAACTGGATGTTGAGAAATGAAGCATGTTTTTTTCTGGTTTTCTTGTCTCATCTTCTCATTAAGATGAACAAATCTTTCTTTTGTTTTGGAGTCCAGGGGGGAAATATTAGCCACATTTAGGTCTGACCGAGCTACTTAAAATGTGTTAGTTTGCAGATTGAATCATGGTTGACATTAAATCACACACATAATATCAGGATGGCCGTTTTCTGTTTCCCATGATTGATATGACACACACTTACAAAGTCTTGTCGGATGTCGTTGAAGTCTTTTCCGTATTTCTCTAGTGCCTCTTCGAACATGGCGGCTTCCGAGGCGCTCCACTCCTCCATCTCGTCCCTGCAGAGCACGGGGCCGCCTGCTGGGACCAGTACACTCAGCGCACTGGACAGGTCGTAGTTATGACGATGCAGCGTGTCCATCGCATGGAACTGAAACAAAAAGGCACAAAGAAAGAGGTTACAACTTATCATGTAAGTCACCAACAGGTACTGCAGAGTGAGTATTTATCTGTGTGTTGGACTCACCAGTGTGATATCTCGTGAGGCTGCTGCTGCACTCATGTGTAAGCTTGGCTGTCGAACTGAGCTGCTGCAGTCCAACGCTCGAGCAAAGGTCCCGACCGCCCTGAAGATTTACACACAATAAACACACACATGAACAAACTGGCAGAATACAAATACAAAAACACATTGAGATCCATGTGCCACGTTCACTGCTGTGTTATGACACATCCTCGTCAGAAACAACAAGGCTATAAAGAGGTCACGGTGTAATGTTTGATTATGTAATTGGGCTACAACACATGCACAAAGAAATCTGGTTTGCACTTGCCAAAAGGCTCAATATCTGGCACACAGTCATAAAACATGTGGAGGATCGATCCTTTTCTCACTGCGGCGTCCGCAGGAACGGAGTCATACAGTTACAATCCTGCTGTTATTGAAAAGATCTTTCATAAAAGACCAGAAACAAATGCTTTCTTGTTTGAAAACGTTCCATTATTTATTGGTCGACATCCATTCGAGCTTTGCTTCAAATAACGGGAATAAAAGGTGTGCAAACACGCATCACGACTCAAACACAGTAAATGGTTAAACTACAGTTATGACACTGATTTACAGCACAAATCTTTGTCATTATTTCTAAAAATAATTTTTTTTTAGATACATTTTTCAAAATCCAAAATAAACCTATAAATTCACATTTATTTTTAGAGGAATACATTTTTTAATAATGAACCATACTTTGGAGGTATCCCTCATCTAACAACAATGTGCATTTATTACATTTATGATTTATTTTCTTAGCTTTTCTGCAGTCAAGGTTCTAATTCTCTTCATGAGAATTGCTCATCTGTCTGTTTGTGAGTTCAAGTAGTTTCAGCTGTAGAGGAATCATAACATCCTCTTAGTGAAGAGGTCAAAGGTGAAAGGTCTTACCGTGCCACCACTAGGAATTGGTCTATCTGTTTGCTGGAGAGCGGACACTCTGGATACCACAGCTTCTCCTCCAGCTTGGACTGGTCCCTGTCGTCTGCCTCACCTGCAGAACAAGAGACGGAAACGGTTATAATAATTTGGTTATTTGCAAGACGTTTCTGGAAGAGCTAGGAGTTTAAACTCTGCACACAATCTGGTACGATCTGTAAATGTCCACAAACTATATGATGGTTTAGGAGAGAAGTGGGTGCTTTTGTTTTAGACAAAATGTCTGGTTACTTCCACTATTAACTATGTACAGATTCCTCTCAGTCCATTACAGTGAAATACAAAGACTTTCAGCTCTACAGCAAAACAGGGCAGAAAGTTACAAAATTGAAAACCCCCAGATCTCTAATAAGGATGCAAGAAATGTACAGTTTTTGTTAACACTAGCAGGAAAACTAAAAACTTTTCCAAACTCAAAGTCAGCTTTTTATCAAATATCAACTTCATTTACCATTAATACTTAGTAAGGCTTTCAAGTTGCATGTGTAAAAGAGGCTTAATCAAGTCATTAAACAACATCATTCATTGTTCATTTCAAGCAGAGACTCTAAAGTCTCAGAGTGACTATGATGTGATTTAACTTCCATTATTAAATCAAGCACGTTCTCACCCATGCAAAGAAAAACTACTTTTTCGCGCTGCAACAGTTGAGACCAATCACACACGCTAGAGGTGCGCAAACAACTAAACCTGTAGGTGTCATTGAATAGATCTCACGTTCTGACTGACCCTCTTGTAGCATTTCAGGTACGTCTGCCTGAAAGCGAGGTCCCACTCTGATCTCTCCTTTGTCGGCCAGCAGGGTCTTCTGTGTGGGGTCGTACACCAGCGAGTAGAAGAACGTGTCCTGAAGAGAACAAAAAAATAATCAGTCTCTGCATCTTAAGTGTGAGGGTTTTACACTGGCTCTAATGTCAAACATCTGCATTATGCATTTGTCTCAAATGTGTGAGGATTTGTGTCTTTCTTAGTCTTTTGTGATAATATCAATTAAATTGTTTTTATTTGAGTTGCAGGGTTTATCAAGGCATGTTTTTAAGTGATCGTTATCCATTGTTGAGCCATTGAGCTCCTCTGTTTTACGTCAGCTGACACACGGGTGATTTTACTCATGAAGGTCTCAAGCACAACAAGAGCAGCTGCCGTCAACTGTCTGCTCTCCATCTCTCGCATTATAAAAGACAGCAAAACACAAGATGAGACTGTTTTTCTATGTTATTTATCTAATTTATGTACACTGCTTTCAAATTCTGCTCAGTGTGAGAGTCTCTTTGCGTTTTGGCGTCATCTATGGAACATGTAGCTTCACAAGCGACGGCACAGACAGACCGAAGTCTCACCACGCAACAAAAGCACCGCAAGCAAAAAAATCAATAAAAGCAAATCATTGCTATAATTAGAGATGAACCGATCGATCAGCAGACGATCGAATCTGGCTGGTTTTCCACTGATCAGCCATGACCAGTGGCCAGCAGGTCAGTCTCATATTTCCGCTCACATTTACACACATTACATATTCGGTGAAGGTAAGTCATAACGCTATCATGATGTTTTCAAATGAAATCTTGTAAACTGTTTGGGGAGAAACCTGAATAAATACAGTTTGAAGGAGGAAATTATGACCTGTTTAACTTCCTAACACTAGCTATAATATATTATAAAAACTACTAATGACAAGATTTGTTTTTTAATGAAATCAAATATTTAAATAAAATACAATTCATTTTGTTTTTATGCAAATAACCACTATAGATGACATTGTCAAAGTAAAACGCTAAATTTAAGATTCGTTTACGGTTTTCACAGACTTTTGGACGGTTACAAATATTTTCTGGGGAAAAAAGTAAACCTGAAGCCTTGCTGTCAATTATAGTATAGAAAATCTTTATCTGCAAAAATCTGAATCGGTAGATCATACTTTAAATAAATCTGAATCGGGCAGGAAAATTGCATCACTGCATCTCTGAATCCACGCCAAAGATTGAAAATGAAAACCCAGGAGAAAACAGTTCATTCAGGTAACTCAGGCTAAAACAGCACCGAGCAACTAATCCTGGAGGACACTTCTAAAAGGGGAGAGAGAAACGCCAAATATTACATACGGGGTTTGTTATTTTATACTTTGTTATTTTGTAGAAAACAAAAATATAAAAAAAACATTAAGCAACAGCTTGTATGCATGCAATGTTTTTCTTAATGTAATGCAAAGCTAATCAACTGTCAGGCATATACATTGCATTGATTTAAATAACCGTAATGTATTTTACGTGTGTACTGTGCAGCTGTATCATCTGTGAAAACATAAGTATCGGATTGGGCATTAAAGGACTCAGATGGGGGGTAAAAATACTTCCTAGTCTTGAGGTGTTGGTTGGACAAAACAAGTTATCAGACACCATCTTTGGAGTTAAAATGATAAATCACGAAAAGAATCAGCTGACTAATCCAATAAAGTAATTGGTAGTTGCAGCCATTGTCTTTCACTCAAAACAAGTATGACTCAACCTGCTATGACAGACTTCAACAAGCAAAAAAACCAGTAAGAGACGACAAATCATTCTTTTCTCTGGCTCACCTCTTTGTCAAGGTATGAAAGAACGGCTTCGGTCTCATTTAATAATGCGACGCTGCACTTCCCCCTAATAGGACGAGAGAGAGAGAGAGAGAGAGAGAGAGAGAGAGAGAGAGAGAGAGAGAAACACCTTGTAAAACAAACACAGGAAGTCAGCAGCACTTGATTTGTCTGTTCATGGCTGGATGAGTGACTATCCATGGGCACTGCCTGCAGATGAGATGTGCATCTACTGTGTGTGTGTGTGTGTGTGTGTGTGTGTGTTGGTGTGTGTGTTGGTGTGTGTGTGTGTGTGTGTGTGTGTGTGTGTGTGTGTGTGTGTGTGTGTGTGTGTGTGTGTGTATGCACTGTACCTGATGTGTGTCGCAGGTAGACTCTCATACTGCCGGGAGAGAAAGAGCTCTCGGTGGCGAAGCTGGTGTTTCTGTTTTTCTGTTAGGTCTGTCTCTATCGGGCTCTCCTTCTCTTCTTCCAACTCCTCTGCAGAAAGACACATGAGAGAAAAATGACACCACAAGAGACATTAGAAGAGACACTGATGTTTAAAATCAGTGTAAAAACACCACTTCATGATATTTCACAACTGTGCCGTCTTCATATTTAATACAACAGGCTGGTAACGTGGCTCTCGAGGGCTTTGCAATCACAAACTAATGCTGCCATCCATTAAACACACCAAGCTATTCTGCTCAGGAATACTAGGAGATGTTTAATGTGAAGCACACAGTGCTCCTCCATAAATACTGGATAAGCTGCAGTCGAGTCGGAATATAATCACATGCAGCGAACACACATTTTAAGTCAGTGTTGCAGTGAAGGCATATACTTAAAACAGATTAATAAACATCATCTGCTTTTGGCAGCCATCTATTATAACACCAGTTACTTTCACTCTCAAGTGTTGGCACTAGTGCTGCTTCACAGCCCCAGACTCCACTGTACCGCTGACATGCATCTGTTTGATGGGACAATAACTTAGGAAACATACATTTTCTGTTGCTTTGGAAACACTTTTTAAATCCAGTTAAAAAAATAAAAATTGAAAACAGAGTTTCTTACTTTTCGTAAACCAACATTCACTCCCACTTCTCTGGCCAGCTGTGCTGAGGTGAGAAAGGAGCCAACTTCTCTTTCTCTAGCTCTCCTTTTTAAATTCTTAAAACAAACATTTTCATGTGAACAACCGAGAGGAACACTATGAAATGTCTTCCAGGAGAAAGAAACCTTGCATTTATAAAGCACTTTTCCAGTCTTCCGACCATGCACAGCTCTTTAAATAACATGTCACCATTCACACACTTGCATACCGATGGCACAGCCTTCAGGAGCAAGTTGGGGTTCAGTTTCTTCCCCAAAACAAACGGGACCTGGATGTTTTGTTACCCCAACTTTCAAACTACATTGCCCCCGACCTTTGATGACGGCCGGCTTTTTCCCACGCCTTCCAGTGTGGCTGTTTGAGCATAACCCAACCCTTAGCTGGACAGTGAACATGTGCATTTCCACTGTCAGAGGTAAACCCTTACAGCCAGTGAGCACTCCTACACCGCATCTGAAGACCACACGGAGGCGGGGCAATAAACCTTCTGACGTAGCAATGAATCTTACAAATAGGAATAAAAACTATTAATACACACAAAAAGTGAAAGAAGAACAAAGATATCTTGAGAGAGAAGTTCAAACCCTGCTTACTTTCTAACCTCTGTGCACATGGCCAATCGTGTGATTGTCAAAATAACAAAAACTTATCCCCCAATTCCAACACTAGATAGTTGTAGAGGAAAGGCATTTCTGATGCTCTTAAACTCTGATAAGCACTTTAACTGAAGCATACTGAGCCGTCTCTCATCTGAGCACTGTCTCCGGTTGGTTCTAATGTAACACAGTCTTTATGTTTCCTACATTATGCTGCTGTTCTCACTTTTATCCAACAGATAGCTGCCTAGCTGTTGTCTGATCTGCTCTCCTTCTCTATATTAGAGCTGTAATTGCTGCATTAAGACAAAGCTAATGGAATCTTAAAGTATTTTCTTCTGCTTCAAATTGAAAGCTCTTCACTTGCAAACCACTGGATGGCAACTTCAGGAACTCTGTCTCTTATTTCTCGCCGTGGTTAGCAACTTGGTGCTAATTATTACCAGCAAGTTGTGGACACTTTGGTGGAAGAGTGAATGCAGACATTCAAATGTTGCAAGATATGAATTGTAAAAGATGTTTTAAAATGACATTTTTGGACGTGTTAAATGCCACAAAAACTATTTGTTTCGGTCCTATTGGGTTGAAAAGGCAGCAGCATCTCTGCAAATCAAATCAAAACTACTAATATAGCTTGATACCAATGAGGGTAGGTTGGAAAATGATTATTTTTCAGATAAACGGTCCCATTAGCTCTCCTGAAGAACTTGTCTGGCCCTCAGCTGTTCTTTGATCTTTGACTTCAATGATTAATCACCATGTTAGACAGAACAAATGCAAATTTTGCAAGTTGGGTTTAAGAATAAACTCCACTAAGAGCTTTGATGAACCCTTCTGAAATTAAAAACAGGTTCAGAACAGGTTGATATGTTTTATCCTGTAGATTGTTTCTTTTGTAGTCATAAGGGCAGGAGTCTCAGATTGCACTCCTACAAACTCATGCTTTATTTTTGTAAATCAGATTCATCGCCCCTGCCTTCGTTTTCTTCCTGAACTGATCTGAGACATACATTCTGTGTATTTTTCTTCTTCTCTACATTAGTCAGTGGCAGGCAGCTCTAAATCCTATTGTTGTTTCTGTCTGTTCTGCTGAGCAGCTGGTAGACAATCCACTCCAAATATCTTGTGGAATTGGCACTGTGCTGCTGTGAGTGCATATGTCCCTCCATACTGTGGTTTACATTTTTCTGCTTAATGTTGCTTTATGTTTACAGACTCTAGAGAAATGAGCAGAACCTGTTTTCCACAAAAAGCTTTGAACACACAGAGAGAATAGGTTTTAACAGCACAATAAATTCCTGTTTTTCCAGTCAGTGCTGATTCTTGGATTATGTGAAACCGCTCTTCACTGCAAGAGAATCATTCCTATAGAAATGCTGTTTGTATAATTTGCTAATCAAGTTAACTAATTAAATTGAAATTTAGGTCTTTTCATCGAATAGTTTTTTTAAACTCATCAATCAATCAATCAATCGTATTCCTCAAAGTTGTGTGATTGTTTTGAAGGAGTTGAAGTTTTTATTTCCAGAAAGTGATCAACAATTTGTTTTGTTGTGACCAAAGGATGAAGAATGAAGTGAAACATCCCTGAGAACAGGTAGAAGGCTTCCCACACAGAACAGGTGTTAGCTTCATAACAACACTTTCCTTTCCCTCCTCCTTCTCCTCATACAGCCAAACTCCAATGCTCACCCTCATTTAATAGTTGCACTCTGGAGTTCTGGTCTACATGAAAAATATAAATCATATTGATGGTTAATGTTACAATGTGCACAGAACGTGCTTAGTGGACACACAGCTAGAAATGTCTGCCTGACTGACATGCAGCAGAAAGAACATAATTATTTTAATAAAAGATTCATCGTATGAATCATTTTTCAAGTAAAGATGACAAAGATTCACCAATTATCACTTCTCAAATGTAAAGATTTGCAGTTTCTTTCATATTGTTGTTAATACATTTGAACAGAGCTCCACCAAATAATTACTTTTCATTAAACCGCTGATTATTTTTCCAGATTAATCGATTAAACAACAATAATCAATTTACAGTGATAGAAAACAGAAAAAAAAGCAGATAAGCATTTTTGTACGAAAAAAAAATACTTAAAAGAAAGAATTGATGATCCTCATTGCTGCCAAATAATCTGTGGATTAACTACAGTATATTAAAATATAGATTCTGAAGAAGAGTATTTTCTCTTACGACACTGACCTTTCCGCCTTTACAGGACCATTGTTGTTTCTTAGTTTAATTGTCATCTGTCGCCAGGTAATGTGGTGGTTCAGTTTAACATTTTGATCTGTAGGCTTAAGCTTCTATCTTTATCTTTGTAACCTGTTTTTGCTGCGGAATCAGTTTGACATCCTGGATTCATACATTAGTGCAGTGCCTGTTGAGAACGTGGCTGTTTAGAACGGGCCGAATGCTTGGACTCTTCTGGTGCTGCTAGCAGCTCTCTCAAGAACCGCTCAATCAAACAACTTCACACTCCAAAGAGCGCCTCCTTTGGTCCTAAAGCGATACAGCTGCCACGACATAGTTACGTCACAAAACAAAGTCACCTAAAAAAAACCTCTGAAATACACTCTGGTTACTGGGAAAAGCCATACTTTTCCATTAGGCAAGGTGGGCATTATACTATTCTTAGTCTTTAAAGCCTGAAATAACTTACAAAAGGCCCCCAAAGCATTTTCAAAAATGAGCTCAACTGTAAACTACTTACTGTCTACTTGAGAGAAAAACATTGAGCTAATATTCCCCTGACAGAGACACGTAACCGTTGCAGATTAAGATTTGATTCACAAGATGTAACTATTAAAATAAAGTGTATTATTTTTCATTAAGCATCATTAATAATTGAAACCACCTGTAACAGAGTTAGGTCAATTATAGTACATTGTGCTGATAAAGCCTCTTTCATTCTTCACAGATAAATAAGCTTTGAGTGGGCCTTCTTCTACCACTGCAAAGACCAACAATTCTTTCGGTTGGCTAGCAGCTCTTGCTGGGAAGTGAAGAAGGTTTTAAAATGATCTGCAGTTAATGAGCCGCTGTCTGATCACTGAGAACGAGATGCTCGACTCGTTTCCCAAAGCTTTCCCCCTGCTGCTGCACAGAGCGCTGTGTGTGCTTATTTATTCAAAGTTTATTAATAATGAATGTGTCCAAATTGCAAGTGTGAAGTAAATATGATGAGCGGTTCTCGAGTAATGGAATCCCTTGCTTTACTGTAAGATATGTCTGGAGTGCATTTAGTGACAGTGTGGGCTCCATGGAAGCTCCGAGTAGCAGCAGGGGGCGGGGCTTAACCAAGGGACAAATGCTTGAAAGCGCCTTTCATTTGTCTGGGTGAGTGACAGGAGTTACTACTCACTTGCATGTTTGTCTGCGAGTTGGATGAGGCTGTGTGAGATGTCTCTCCTTCTGTAGAAACACACCACCTTGGCCTCCACATTCCCACTGGCCGTCTGAAACAGAGAGAGAGAGCAGAGGGGTCCAGGTTGACTGTGAGCATCGGCAACACCTCCCGACACGAACCTCTAATTTCCCAAGAGACCTGGCTCCTTTGTGTGCTCATCAAGCTATGCTGCTGTGACAGGCTGATCAGGGCAACAACAGCCCTTTTGATAAGATGATTGATTGATTGTCCCGCTGGATAATTAGGCCGTCAGGCTTAAAGACTCAGCCAGTATTAAATTCCATGACTGATGGAGAGCGAATGGATGTGGGGCTATGAGGCTTTAGAGAAAACTGCTTCCAACTTCTGCTGCTTTTCTCAGGGGCTTGTAGTTTAGAGAAGATTATGTGTTTAGTGGCAGTGTGCGCCTGAAGTTTATGGACAAAATAACAGGAACACCTCATTATATATTGCAATACGAAGCAATACCAACATAAGCTACAGTCAGGAAAACGGTCATCACGTTGAATCAACCATTCTCTTTCAGCCTCAAAAAGATCCTTATAAGCTTCACACAGGCAGCATCTGTTGCAGAACTCCTGTTACATTGCATCATGCTGCAGGGTGTTGCTGTTATTTAGTCCACCCCCATTTATAACTTATGATAACAACACTGTCTCATGTCTTTATATTGTGATATACAACCTCAATAAGTTGTATACTGACCGATCTGACATCCTCCCACCCACACATATCCCATCTGATAATTGCCTTTATCTGAGTTTCTTCATGCAAATGCAGGAAGAGCTTTTCTGACTTTCCTGTTCAAGATGCTTGTGTATTATGTAAACAAAAAATTAGCTTTGGTCTGTTTTTAACATCTAGGAAATAATGTAAAATAGTAAACTCTACAAAATGATGAAACATTGGCAGGAAAAAAAGCATCATGTTGCTCTTCGGAGTTGATCTTTACATAGGTGTGTCCTGTTATATCAAATTACAGTTAGGGGACAAGGAAACACCTGTCAGGATCCATCATAAAACAAACATCTTTATACCCAAAAAGCCCACACACACACACACACACACACACACACACACACACACACACACACACACACACACACACACACACACACACACACACACACACACACACACACACACACACACACACACACACACACACACAGTGGGGGATGGGTACAGGAATCCTAGCTATTCCCCCCCTCAGGCATAAAACGGCGTAAACGCACACAAAGTTGACACACAAACACTTCAGTACCTTGTTGAGTTCTTCTATCCGCCGGATCAGGTAAGGGTTACTGGAGGAGTTCTCAAAGAATACATAATCTGCAACAGAAAACACACACTGTATGAGATCAATGTAACGATGGATTGTCCTGTGTGGAAATAATCAATCAGCGGCCGCTTCATTAGGTACAGCTGTGAAGTCAAACGCACCTCCATACAGGCGCTCACCTGCCCTAGAGGTATTTATTCAACAATCTGTCTACCATTAAGGTTGTGGTTTGCATCAGTGCATCTCCAAATGTGTATTGCCACCACTAACCCACTCCCAGCTCACTACAATGTAAGCCGAGGAACAGGATACTGGCCGAGTGACAAATTGCAGGGTTTTACGATTCCCAGTATAACATTGAGGAACTAATTAGTCACTGTTACATCTAGAGGAAAAGGTTAAAAAACAGATGTGAGGACCATTAATAAACTGAAATATTGTAATATGCATGGACTACATAGAATATAGATTCCAAGTTAAACGGGTCAAGGCAAAAGCAAATACACGTGTGCTTTAAGATCCTCACAGCCAGACAGTCACCTCTGTTATGATTTTGTAAAATAAATACTGAGGAAAAGGATATATTTAAGTCATCATTGCAGTTTTGACACTGTTTTTCAACAAAATCTGCATAAACATGACTTGTCCTGGCCAGAGCCTGATTCAACTCCTGAGCAGAATATACAGTAACTTTGGAAAAGTTCAGTCCATGGCAAATGCTGCCTTCAAGTGCTGTCTGAAATATTGTAGTTTCTATGCACGAGGAAAATGCACAGGCCAGTAAAGAGGTAAATATGTCCAACTTATCGAGGTTTGACATGTAGTCGGTGCATATGAATATTACAGTCATCAAACTGTGGATTATATTTATATTTATCCCCAGAGGGGTTTTGTTGTAACAAAGTAAATTGCAGCCCTGACGTATACATTCTTCTCTTTATTGAGTTCCACTTAGCAGGGCTATCTATATTTATGAAGAGGCAACATTAACAAAAGACAGATTTTAAAACAGATCTGTTGTTATTTTATAAAGACAAAAACTCCAAAGCATAAACAATCTTTAAGTTATCGTAGTTGCCATTTCCAAAAGCACTTGAATGGATCATGAGAACTGCAGCTAAGGCGACCATATGGTCAATACACTGATACAATGTAACGACTCTGATGTATCTGCGTTACACTGTAGCCAGAGTCACACCGTAGCCAGAGTCACACTGTAGCCAGAGATACACTGTAGCCAGAGTCACAGTGCAGCCAGTCACACAGTGTAGCCAGTCACACTGTAGCCAGAGTCACACTGTAGCCAGAGTCACACTGTAGCCAGAGATACACTGTAGCCAGAGTCACACCGTAGCCAGAGATACACTGTAGCCAGTCACACTGTAGCCAGAGTCACAGTGTAGCCAGAGTCACACTGTAGCCAGAGTTACACTGTAGCCAGAGTCACAGTGTAGCCAGTCACACTGTAGCCAGAGTCACACTGTAGCCAGAGTCACACTGTAGCCAGAGTTACACTGAAGCCAGAGTCACACTGTAGCCAGTTACACCGTAGCCAGAGTTACACTGAAGCCAGAATCACACTGTAGCCAGTTACACTGTAGCCAGTTACACTGGAGCCAGAGTCACACTGTAGCCAGTCACACTGTAGCCAGAGCCACACTGTAGCCAGTCACACTGTAGCCAGAGATACACTGTAGCCAGTCACACTGTAGCCAGAGATACACTGTAGCCAGTCACACTGCAGCCAGAGTCACACTGTAGCCAGTCACACTGCAGCCAGAGTCACACTGTAGCCAGAGATACACTGTAGCCAGAGTTACACTGTAGCCAGAGTCACAGTGTAGCCAGAGTCACAGTGTAGCCAGAGTCACACCGTAGCCAGAGATACACTGTAGCCAGAGTCACAGTGTAGCCAGAGATACACTGTAGCCAGAGTCACAGTGTAGCCAGAGTCACACTGTAGCCAGAGATACACTGTAGCCAGAGTCACACTGTAGCCAGAGTCACAGTATAGCCAGTTACACTGTAGCCAGAGTCACAGTATAGCCAGTTACACTGTAGCCAGAGTTACACTGTAGCCAGAGTCACAGTGTAGCCAGAGTCACACTGTAGCCAGAGTCACACTGTAGCCAGAGTCACACTGTAGCCAGAGTTACACTGAAGCCAGAGTCACACTGTAGCCAGTTACACCGTAGCCAGAGTTACACTGAAGCCAGAATCACACTGTAGCCAGTTACACTGTAGCCAGTTACACTGGAGCCAGAGTCACACTGTAGCCAGTCACACTGTAGCCAGAGATACACTGTAGCCAGTCACACTGTAGCCAGTCACACTGTAGCCAGAGATACACTGTAGCCAGTCACACTGTAGCCAGAGATACACTGTAGCCAGTCACACTGCAGCCAGAGTCACACTGTAGCCAGTCACACTGCAGCCAGAGTCACACTGTAGCCAGAGATACACTGTAGCCAGAGTTACACTGTAGCCAGAGTCACAGTGTAGCCAGAGTCACAGTGTAGCCAGAGTCACACCGTAGCCAGAGATACACTGTAGCCAGTCACACTGTAGCCAGAGTCACACCGTAGCCAGAGATACACTGTAGCCAGAGTCACAGTGTAGCCAGAGTCACACTGTAGCCAGAGATACAGTATAGCCAGTTACACTGTAGCCAGAGTCACAGTATAGCCAGTTACACTGTAGCCAGAGTCATACTGTAGCCAGAGTCACACCGTAGCCAGAGTTACACTGTAGCCAGAGATACACTGTAGCCAGAGTCACACCGTAGCCAGAGTCACACCATAGCCAGAGTCACACCATAGCCAGAGTTACACTGTAGCCAGTCACACTGTAGCCAGAGTTACACTGTAGCCAGAGATACACTGTAGCCAGTCACACTGTAGCCAGAGATACACTGTAGCCAGTCACACTGTAGCCAGAGTCACACCGTAGCCAGAGTCACACCGTAGCCAGAGATACACTGTAGCCAGAGTCACAGTGTAGCCAGTTACACTGTAGCCAGAGTCACACTGTAGCCAGTCACACTGTAGCCAGAGTCACACTGTAGCCAGTCACACTGTAGCCAGAGATACACTGTAGCCAGAGTCACACTGTAGCCAGAGTCACACTGCAGCCAGAGTCACACTGTAGCCAGAGTCACAGTGTAGCCAGAGTCACAGTGTAGCCAGAGTCACACCGTAGCCAGAGATACACTGTAGCCAGAGTCACACCGTAGCCAGAGATACACTGTAGCCAGAGTCACACTGTAGCCAGTCACAGCATAGCCAGTTACACTGTAGCCAGAGTCACAGTATAGCCAGTTACACTGTAGCCAGAGTCACAGTATAGCCAGTTACACTGTAGCCAGAGTCACAGTATAGCCAGTTACACAGCCAGAGTCACACCGTAGCCAGAGATACACTGTAGACAGTCACACTGTAGCCAGAGTCACACCGTAGCCAGAGATACACTGTAGACAGTCACACTGTAGCCAGAGTCACACCGTAGCCAGAGATACACTGTAGCCAGAGTCACACTGTAGACAGAGTCACAGTATAGCCAGTTACACTGTAGCCAGAGTCACAGTATAGCCAGTTACACTGTAGCCAGAGTCATACTGTAGCCAGGGTCACACCATAGCCAGAGTTACACTGTAGCCAGAGATACACTGTAGCCAGAGTCACACCGTAGCCAGAGTCACACCATAGCCAGAGTCACACTGTAGCCAGAGTCACACTGTAGCCAGAGTTACACTGTAGCCAGAGTCACAGTGTAGCCAGAGTCACACTGTAGCCAGAGTCACACTGTAGCCAGAGTCACACCGTAGCCAGAGATACACTGTAGACAGTCACACTGTAGCCAGAGTCACACCGTAGCCAGAGATACACTGTAGACAGTCACACTGTAGCCAGTCACACCGTAGCCAGAGATACACTGTAGCCAGAGTCACACTGTAGACAGAGTCACAGTATAGCCAGTTACACTGTAGCCAGAGTCACAGTATAGCCAGTTACACTGTAGCCAGAGTCATACTGTAGCCAGAGTCACACCATAGCCAGAGTTACACTGTAGCCAGAGATACACTGTAGCCAGAGTCACACTGTAGCCAGAGATACACTGTAGCCAGAGTCACACCGTAGCCAGAGTCACACCATAGCCAGAGTTACACTGTAGCCAGAGTTACATTGTAGCCAGAGTTACACTGTAGCCAGTCACACTGTAGCCAGAGTCACACTGTAGCCAGAGTCACACTGTAGCCAGAGATACACTGTAGCCAGAGTCACACCGTAGCCAGAGTCACAGTGTAGCCAGTTACACTGTAGCCAGAGTCACACTGTAGCCAGTTACACTGTAGCCAGAGTCACACTGTAGCCAGAGTCACACTGTAGCCAGTTACACTGTAGCCAGAGTCACACTGTAGCCAGTCACACTGTAGCCAGAGTCACACTGTAGCCAGTTACACTGTAGCCAGAGTCACAGTGTAGCCAGTTACACTGTAGCCAGAGTCACACTGTAGCCAGAGTCACACTGTAGCCAGAGTCACAGTGTAGCCAGTTACACTGTAGCCAGAGTCACACTGTAGCCAGAGATACACTGTAGCCAGAGTCACACTGTAGCCAGAGATACACTGTAGCCAGTCACACTGGGTACAGGGGAAGACAGAGGATGTCGCATGTGCACAGATTGTAAAGCCCTCTGAGGCAAATTTGTAATTTGTGATTCTGGGCTATACAAAATAAACTGAATTGAATTGAACTGTAGCCAGAGTCACAGTGTAGCCAGAGTTACACTGTAGCCAGAGTCACAGTGTAGCCAGTCACACAGTGTAGCCAGTCACACTGTAGCCAGAGTCACACTGTAGCCAGAGATACACTGTAGCCAGAGTCACACCGTAGCCAGAGATACACTGTAGCCAGAGTCACAGTGTAGCCAGAGTCACACTGTAGCCAGAGTTACACTGTAGCCAGAGTCACAGTATAGCCAGTCACACAGTGTTGCCAGTCAAACTGTAGCCAGAGTCACACTGTAGCCAGAGTCACACTGTAGCCAGAGTCACACTGTAGCCAGTTACACTGTAGCCAGAGTCACAGTGTAGCCAGTCACACTGTAGCCAGAGTCACACTGTAGCCAGTCACACTGTAGCCAGAGTCACACTGTAGCCAGTTACACTGTAGCCAGAGTCACAGTGTAGCCAGTTACACTGTAGCCAGAGTCACACTGTAGCCAGAGATACACTGTAGCCAGTCACACTGTAGCCAGAGTCACACTGCTAACAGATAGATACCAGGGGAGACGGTGTGCTCATTAATGTGCGGGTTGTGGAAATAGTGTTTAGTTGTGTGTGATGGTACCGGGTGTAGTGTGATGGTACCGGGTGTAGTGTGTGGTGGTACCGGGTGTAGTGTGTGGTGGTAGCGGGTGTAGAGTGGCAGTACCGGGTGTAGTGTGTGATGGTACCGGGTGTAGTGTGGTGGTACCAGGGTGTAGTGTGTGGAGGTACCGGGGTGTATTCAGTGACGGTACCGGGTGTAGTGTGACGGTACCGGGGTGTATTGAGTGATGGTACCGGGAGTAGTGTGGTTAGTGAGTGACGGTACTGGGTGTAGTGACGGTACCGGGTGTAATGTGTGGTGGTACTGGGTGTAGTGACGGTACCGGGTGTAGTAACGGTGTAGTAACGGTACCGGGTGTAGTGTGTGGTAGTAACGGTACCGGGTGTAGTATAGTAACGGTACCGGGTGTAGTGTGTGGTAGTAACGGTACCGGGTGTAGTACCGGTACCGGGTGTAGTGTGGTTAGTGTGTAATGGTACTGGGTGTAGTACCGGTACCGGGTGTAGTGTGGTGGTAACGGTACCGGGTGTAGTAACGGTACCGGGTGTAGTATAGTACCGGTACCGGGTGTAGTGTGGTTAGTGTGTGGTGGTACCGGGTGTAGTGTAGTAACGGTACCGGGTGTAGTGTGGTGGTACCGGGTGTAGTGTAGTACCGGTACCGGGTGTAGTACCGGTACCGGGTATAGTAACGGTACCAGGTGTAGTAACGGTACCGGGTGTAGTATAGTAACGGTACCGGGTGTAGTAGTGTAGTGTAGTACCGGTACTGGGTGTAGTGTGTGTGGTACCGGGTGTAGTGTGTGGTGGTACCGGGTGTAGTGTGGTGGTACCGGGTGTAGTGTGGTTAGTGTGTGGTGGTACCGGGTGTAGTGTGGTACCGGTACCGGGTGTGTAGTGTGTGGTGGTACCGGGTGTAGTGTAGTAACGGTACCGGGTGTAGTGTGGTTAGTGTGTGGTGGTACCGGGTGTAGTGTAGTAACGGTACCGGGTGTAGTGTGTGTGGTACCGGGTGTAGTGTAGTACCGGTACCGGGTGTAGTGTGGTTAGTGTGTGGTGGTACCGGTACCGGGTGTAGTGTGGTTAGTGTGTGGTGGTACCGGGTGTAGTGTGGTTAGTGTGTGGTGGTACCGGGTGTAGTGTGGTTAGTGTGTGGTGGTACCGGGTGTAGTGTGGTTAGTGTGTGGTGGTACCGGGTGTAGTGTGGTGGTACCGGGTGTAGTGTGGTTAGTGTGTGGTGGTACCGGGTGTAGTAGTGTACCGGGGTGTAGTGTGGTTAGTGTGGTGGTGGTACCGGGTGTAGTGTGGTTAGTGTGTGGTGGTGGGTGTAGTGTGTGTGGTACCGGGTGTAGTGTGGTTAGTGTGTGGTGGTACCGGGTGTACCGGGTGTAGTGTGGTTAGTGTGT